>NC_018325.1:80000-257500 GCF_000234665.1 Leishmania mexicana MHOM/GT/2001/U1103
TCCACTCTCTCCTTTCCCTTTCTTTGTTTACGAAGGCGTGTCTCGCTTCGTAATTCGCTCGTCTTCACCGGGCGTGACTCTCTTCCGCTGCTTGACTTTTCTGAGAAGGTGGAGGCGGGGGACAAGGTGGGGACGGCGACAGGGCTGCCAGCGAGCACCGCCTCCCTTCTCGAGCAGCCTTCGGCTTCCCACCCACTCTCTTGCGCTCCCTCTCTCGTTCTTCCTATATAAAACGCCTCTGTGTTTCGTATTTTGCTTCCCCCCTCCCCTCCCCTCCTGTCCTCTCGCCATCCGCAGCCCCACACCATCCGCCGTGCCGCGCATCACCGCACGTGGCGGTCTGCATGTGGGATGGTCGGCCTCGACAGAGAGACGCTCAACGCCATTCGTATGAACGGGAAGAACTCGTGGTGCGGTGGCGCGGTGGGGCGAGAGGGAGGGGGAGGCACCACCCTCTGTGCGCGCCCCCTCACCACCACCTCACGCACCGCCACCCGTTCTCTTTCCCTTGCCTCGGCCTCTTGGCCACCGATTCTCTTTTTCGTGGCCGTGTCTCCGTAATATGCTTCCCGTCAGCATGTTCGCTGCGGCTCCATAGCCCTTCACCCCCTCTCTCTGTGTCATTGCTCCGCGACTCAAACAACCGTGGTAGGCATGCACGCGGACACATGCGAAGGGTTGTGCGACGATGGATCACAAGACTGCTCAGCTGTGTGCCTGGGTGGCTTGTGTCCGCGTGTGTCTGACCCCTGTGCCCATAACGACAGCGCTCTCTTCTCTCTACCGTCTCGCTGTGGCCCCTTCTTCTTCCCTCCCCGTGATGATGGGTGAAGGTGAAGGGATGGGGGCACACGCACCTCCGCACGCGGTATCTTAGGGTCCAGTAATCCCCCACTCTGTCAGGGCAGGCCAACCAACCAAGCTCCATCCTCTGCCAAATGCCGAGCCACTTCTGCTGGTAAAAGGCTCGAGCACCTGCGATGTGGGGGGAGGCCAGAGCGGTGCATCGAGGGGGGAAAAAGGGGGCGAAAAAGTCGGCGGCATTATGGCACTGCTATTCACTCCCCCTCCATCCCCTCTTCTGTGCGTGGGCGTGTGTGCTCGCGAGTGCTATCCTCCGTCCTCTCAAGCAAACGAGGCGTACACACCTGGAGAGGAAGTGGGCAGGGGCGGGGCCGCAGGTCGGCCAGAGCCTAGAGGGTGCGCGCAAGCACACGGAAGAGGAAGCGGTTGTAGAGGGCAGCAAAGGACATCTCTGTCACACCTGTCGCCTCCCTCCACCCCTTTTCTATCTTGGTGACGCTTCAACACCACCTCCCCTCCCGTGGCCCCCTCAGCCACGTCTTCGCATCCGCCCATACGCGCACACTTCAATGGACTCACTGGGCCATGCTCATGCTGTCAGTATGGAGAGACGAGGTCTGCGTGTTTCTGTGTCTGTGCACGGTACTGGAAGCTGAGCAAGTCCCGGCCTCGCCTCTGACCCCGCCCCCTCTTCATCCTCTGCTACCTGCTCACGTATCCTCTCCGCGCTTTTCTTCTCCCTCACGTCCCCGCCACGCCTTCCCACCCCACTTGACTGCCACTCGTGTTGTTATGAAGCACGTGTCAGCTCCCCAGGTGGCACAGCTTTGGTCACCCCTACCGATCCCCCACCCCACCCACACACGCGCGCACTCCACGAAACCAGCAGCGACAGCCCGTCATGCAGGCCCGTCTTCGACGCTGCCTTCAAGGCAGTCCTGGAAGTGGCGTTGTCTCGCTCTCCCCTGCTCAACCTCCGCAGTCTCCGACGTGGTCGTTGATCCGACGAGCACCCCTCCTCCTCCTCAGCAGCAGCAGCAGCGGTGTCACGTCCGTGCGCAACTACTCCCATGAAGGAGATCGCTCTTCCTCGAGCTACAGACCCGCTGCGGCAGCGCCTTCCACTGCCGCCCCCTCCGCGTCCCCTGAGCCAGCGACAACAACGCTCGGGGCACTCCAGCGCTATGTGCACCAACGCGACTACGGCGGCTGCGCGGCCTTCTACGAGCAGCACTTCAACCCAGCACAGCAGCACTTTGTAACCGACTTTTGCCAAGACTTTGTGGCTGACGCCCGCGACGCGCTCATCACGCTGATCCGCGTGTACACCAACCTTGGACGCATCGACAAGGTGCGTGAGGTGTTTGCCGTGGGTCTGCGCGACCTCGCCGCCGCAAAAGAGCTCACGTGGACATCACCTGCGCAATATGCATGGCTGGGCAGCAGCGCGAGGCGGCGGGACAGCGGCACCACCACGGCTGCCACCGGCACCCCGCTGAAGCTGCAAGACGACCTCCTCGCCCCAGCTACTGCGGCGAGGGAAGGCAAGCCATGTGGCACCAGCGCCGTCATGTGGTGGCGCCGTCCCACCATGCTCAACGCTGACGTCTTCAACGCGTACTTCGAGGCACTCACGCGGCGAAACAAGTACGCCGTGGAGGAGGCCATCTTTGTGCTCGATCAGATGAAGGCGTGTGGTGTGGAGAAGGACGCGTTGACGTACCACTACTTGGTGGAGCTGCACGTGCGAGCGGGCTACGACCCGACCGGGTTGTGGGAGGAGATGAAGCAGCAGGAGCCGGAAGTGGCTCCGCTGCCTGCCACGGTGCAGACTTTCATGCTGCGCGTTGTGCCGTACAGCGCAGACCCGTCCTTCGTGGTCGAGGTAACACGCGCCGCTCTGCGGTACGGCACCGCCATCGTGGACAAGCGCATGCTCGCTGAGCTGATGGTGCAGTGGTTGAGCCCGGTGCGTGCCCCCAACCACGGTGAGAGCAACGGAGGCAGTGGCAGCCAGCACACCGTGGCGCAGGCATCTCGCCTTGGGCTCAGCACCGCCTCGCCGTCCTCCGCGGCGCAGTACCCGCCCGAGTACGTGCTTTGGCTCATGCTGGAGCTGGAGCTGCGCTGTGTCCTGGAGAAGGCGAGCTTTAGCCAGTACGTTCAGCGCCATTACTTCACGGAGTTGCTGCTACGCTGTGCCAAGTGCACCGACGCGGGTACCGCGGAGCAGGTGCTTGCGCTGATGGACCGGCACGCCATTGCCAAGACAGCAGAGGTGCTGGCGATGGTTGTCTGGTGCTGGTCGCAGGCACTGGAGATAGAGAAGGCGCTGGATCTTATCGAGTGGATGGCGCTCAAGGGCTACCTCGACCAGGTAGACTGCTTCCGCAAGGCGCAGATCGAGTCGCTGCGCTACACAATGGACCGCCACTACCTTATGACCTTCGCCGATGCCATCAACACGCCGGCGCTGGTGGAGCGTGCACTGTCACACCTGCAGGCGCGCCGGCAGAAGGGCGCGCTGGTGACGGTGCACACACTTGACCTGCTAGTGCTGGCGCTGGCTCGCATCGGCGAGGAGCGCAAGGCGCTGCAGCTGGTCTCCGCCTACGAGCCTAGGTGGGGAGTGGCGCCGCGCACGAACACGTACAACGCCCTCCTCACCGGCTGCTCGCGCCACCGCAGCACGATGCTGCACCGCGTGGTGTACAAGACGATGAAGAACAGCGGTGTTGTGCCAAACGTGCTGACGTTTCGCGTGCTCATCCGCCAGGCCGTGATGGCCGGCAACATCGACGAGGCCATCTACTACCTGGAAGAGGTGACTGCCCACCCCGGGCTGCGGGTCGAGGTAGAGATGATCCTGCCGATTTTGGAGAGGGCCGCCCGCGTCGGCGACGTGGAGACGGCCACCCGCGTCAGCCAGTACTCTCTCAAGTGCGACATCGGCATCGACGGCAGCGTGCTGCGCAGCGTCATGCAGCAACTGACGGAGGCGGGCCAGAGTGTGGAGGTGCTGAAGAGCCAACTGCCGCTGCACGAAGCGCTGCGGTCGCGCTCCAAGGCAGGCCGCCAGCGCGCCCGCAACGAAGTGCTCGTGTAGGCGGCCGTCACGTACAATGGAAATGGATGGGTGAGTGATGGGGGAGAGACACCGGAGGTGCGCTGCACACCCCACCCCTCCGTCTTCCCTCTGTCTCTTGCTTTGCGTGCGTGTTGCAGTCCTTGGTTGCTGTTGCCCTCTGCTGAGGTGCACACGGCGGGGTAGCGGCTTGATGTAACCGAGTAGACACCGTTCTCCCACCACCACCCATCTTCGCACTCGTGTGCTCGTGTGAGGGTGGGCGATGGAAGACTCGCGAATCGCACGTGCATGGGTGGCAGAAGGAGCAGGAGAACTGGCAGCGGCACTGGAGGCACGTGCATCTCCTCCCTCAGTGCTTCTCGCACTGGTGCGTACTGGCGATCATGAGGTGAACGTGTACCCCATCACTCCCCATCTATCTATCACTCCTTCTCCCTCAACGATGCCGCATGCGATACACAATACCCACCACCATCACCACCGTCGCCGCCCCTCCCTCTCTCTGCCAAGTGGGAGAAGCTCGCCGCCGCCGCACACGCCCACGCACACACTCCTCTTCCACAGGCCCGCGAGCACTTTAGCAGCCCGAGAGAGACGCAGCGGGGAGGGTAAGAGAAGCACCAGCAGCAGCCGTCCACTCCACAAGAGCGTGAGCGGTTTTAACGGGTAGGTCGAAGACCGCGTGTGTGTGCACCATCGCTGTTTCTAGCTCACTGTACCCAGCTGTTGTGATAGAACTTGGACCCCACCCGCACACTGTATGGCCACCGTAGACACCGTCAAGGGGCGTTACTCGTCCTACAAGCTGCTCAACGAAGTTGGCCGTGGTGGCAGTGCGCTCGTGTACCGCGCGCAGGATGTGGCCACACGAAAAGATGTTGCCGTGAAGCAGCTCTTTGGCAACCGGCCGCAGGATATGGAAGACTGGCTGCGCGAGGTGGACGCTCTACACACACTCAACAACCATCACTGCCCGCATGTGGTGAAGTACCTGGACCACATGCAGCAGCACGATCGACTCTTCCTCGTGGAGGAGTTCACCGAGCATGGATCGCTGCTGCGACGTCTGAAGGAAAACGGCAAGCTTCCGGAGGACACCGCTTGCCGGTATATCTACCAGGTGCTGACGGCCCTGTGTCACATGGCCCCGTGGGGCGTCGTGCACGGTGACTTGAAGGCGTCCAACATTCTTCTCTTCGACGGCGATGTCGTGAAAGTGACCGACTTTGCACTGCGTTCGCATGGCGAGGACGATCACGAGGATGCCGAGCGGCGCACCACCGCGGTCTCCACGCCTTCTGTCGAAGCACCGGCCCACATGAAGGGCAGCCGCGCCGGGAGGGGCGCTGGTGAAGAGTGCTCTGGCTCCGCCCTCTCGGAGTTCCGCGGCTCCGCTTACTGGGCAGCGCCGGAAGTCCTCGCCGGTGCCTCGAAGGCAACGGCGGCGAGCGACATCTGGTCGGTGGGCTGTCTCGCGGTGGAGCTGCTCACGGGCGCCCCCCCGCACTTTGAGCGCCCCATCCACAACGCCATTCATCACATCCTCAAGAGCTACTACGAAGTGCTCTGTGAGAGCGAGGCCAGCCGTGTAGGCGCAGGTGGCACCTCGCGTGCGTCCACCAACCCCGCAACCCCAAGCGCGGCAACAGGCTCTGGCGATGATGAAGGGCCGCGTGGGCCCCGGAGGAAGAAAAACGGAGCGAAAGACGCGTGTGGTGCAGCGTCTCAAAAGACAGACGTGGCGTCCGCGAGGAGGGCGACGGCAACGACGAGCACTCACAATCCGCCGAAGGAGCCGGTCGATGTGGCCAAGACAGCCGCATCTGGCGGCGCTGTGCATGCATCAGACCAGACTGAAGTGGCCACGCCCCTGTGCGAGGCGGCGCTGCTCCCGCCGCTTCCCGAGGACCTGCACCTGAGCGATGAGTGCCTGTCGTTTCTACGGATGTGCTTCCGCCCCCGCGGGATGGACCGGCCGTCGGCCGGAGAGCTGCTCCACGAGCCGTGGTTCCTGGACTGCACCGTACCGCAGCTTCTGCGGGCGGCGCGCGAGGGTCGGCCTATGAACGGGACGACAGGCGACGAGAGCGTCAGCGCCGGCACCAGCAGTGGCACCCGCTTTGGGGTGATTGAGCAATGGGTGAAGCGTAACCTGACATGTGACAACGAGAGCCGGTGCGAGGCGTGGCTGAACAGCAACGCACTGCCGCTGCTGGTGCCGGCGCTGACGCCGCGTATTATGACACCCAAGTACATAGGAAACGTGATGTGGTGTTTTTCCCACTTTGCCGAGAGCCGCTCAGCCTTGGCGACGCTCTTTGTGAACCGGTTGGGGTCGACAGAGCTCTGGGGGGTGGAGGAGCTGACGTCGGCGTGCGACGCGGACCACCTCGCCACACTCTTTCGGCGGTGCTGTGCAACGCAGGACGCACAAGTCCCCGTGTACACCCCGACAGACCCGCGTGCGCTGCGCTTTGTCTTGGGCCTGGAGAAGGAAAAGGTTCTGGCATGCGTGCGCGCGTTGCACTCGCGTCTCGTGCTCGAGCCAACGGCCGCGGCGATGGCGGAGGCTGTGAGCTCGCTGACCACCACCACAGACGACACCGCAGTGGATCTGAACGACTGCTCCGCCTCCTCGCCTGACCCCGCGGCGCCCGCGCATACGCGCGCGCCGGATTGCGCACCAGTATCCCTTCAAGAGCAACATGAACAACAGCGGCGTGCCCGTGAGCGGCTACTCAGCGACGGCGGCGCGGCGGTGCTGTGCCAGTGCGTGGAGGCGCAGTGCAAGGCCGCTTTCCTGAGCAACACAACGCCCATGATGGAGTGGAGCACGATGAACCTGCTGTTTGACGTGCTCTGCACCATCGAGCCGCTGGCGGGTGGGCAGGCGCTGCTGTGGGGCCTCGGCGCTGACTTCAGCGGTGGCCACACCTCTCCGAGCTCTACAGTGGGCGCAGGCGGTGGAGCGGCGGTTGTGAAGACGCTGACGGTTGTCGTCAACCCGTGCGGGGGACGAGGGGGCGGCGAGTTGAACAGCACCTGTGACAAACCCTCGCCAGCGACGGGTGCCCCGCTTTTGGTGTCACCGATCTCCGTGAGCCCGCAGGAGTCGATCCTGACGACAGCGGCACCGGCGGGTGGCGGTGGCGGCCCGCTGAGCTCCCTAGGCAGCACTATGGGCTTCGGGTGCCACACCGTCAGTGGGCTTCCACCGGAGTCAGTGCAGTGGACCACATCCATGTCATGGCTGCTCGCAGTGCAAGAGGCGGCGCGCCACCTGTGCGAAGCAGCGGTGCGCCTGCTCACCCGCTACATCCCAGTCGCCAGAAGGTGCAGGGCCGAGTACCTCGAAAAGGCCGGCGTTAGTCTGACCGCAACGCTGGTCCTCGTGGGCTCGAGCGAGGTGGTCAGCACCGAGGTGCGATGCGCGGCTGTCGAAGGCCTGCCGCAGCTACAGGCGAGCTCGCTCCGTGCGGCCCGGTACCTGCGCGACCCGGTGCGCTGCATTGCCCTGCTGGCGCTCACCCTGAAGCGGTCCTACGGTGTCCCTGCGCTGACATCGTGCCTGCTCACAGCCATCACCGCCATGACGTCCGAGAAGCAGATGCTGGCGGCCTGCACCGGCTGCCCGTGGGTGTGGGAAGCACTGGTGTCCCTGCTAAGAGAAGTGGACGCAGCTGACAAAGCCGCCGCCGCTGCTGACAAGCGCACCAGCTCGCTCCCCCACAGCGCCGCCAGCACCGACGCTGGCGCGGCCGAGGGGGCCGACGCCCCACCCGCCTTGGCGGCGGCGAGTCCCACATCCGTCAAATCGCCTAGCGCCAGCAGCAGCAACGGCGGTGGTGGCAGCAACGGCGCCGCTGCTGCCTTTGCAGACATCGTTGTTCTGCTCTCGCGTTGGTTCGCGGAGGTGACACCGACAGCGCTGCTGAGCAGTCCAGTAACCGCAGCAGCAGCGGCATCGGAGCCAATACCTTCCCTCGGTCATCCAGCAGCGTCCCTATCCCTCCCGGTATTGCTGCAGACACTTCGCCGCCAGCTCGTAGCGCTGTCGCAGAACGGTCGCGTCTGCCACGGGGATCTGATGCCGGACGTGGCCAAGGTGCTGCGGCATTTGGCCCCTCTCGAAGCCGCCGCCGCCGCCGCGTCAACGTCGACGGCCATGGTGGCGTGAGAGCAATTCGCAAGGGAAAATGACGGGCAGCGCATGAGTGCCGCCTTTGCTCGTGCCTTACGCCGTTGTACGTATTGTTATTCTCGGGGGGTTCCTCTCTCCTCGGCGCCTTTGTTGACAGCGTCCCACACGCGCGCATGTGGAGAAGGGAAGACGAAGCGGTGGCGTGGTGCGGTAAGCCTCCTGGAAGGGTGGCGGGGTGAGATGCGGAAGGGCCTCGCGCCTGTGTGGGTGCACGTCAGCCAGACTGGGCCAGTGCCGCACCTTCCACCGTCCCCTCTAAGGGGCACACACACACACAGTCAAGCAGGGAAGGTGTAGCGCATCCCCCACGTTGGTCAACCATGAGCATGGGTCAGTCCAGGTGCTTATGGGTGAGCCCGCCTGTGGGGACTCAGCGGCTTTAGAAGGAACGTGTGCATGGTCGCACTTGTGCCCTCTTTGCAGTTGTCTACGTCGACAGTCGCACGCACTTGCCGCCGCCACGTCGACTCCGATGAAGGGAGCTTGCGTGCGAGTGCAACCAAGGGCAGACCCTCTGCCCTCGTCAAGGTCTACATGGTCGTTTTCTTCATGCCCCTCCCCCTACCCCTTCCCGCTGCCATAGTGCACACGCCTCACCGCACACATACACACACACACACAGAGTGCCACCGCCGCTTCGGACGCTTCCCATGTACAAGGTATTTCCCTTGCTCATACCGCGGGCCGCAAAGGTGCGTGCGCAGTGCCTCGAGCTGGGAAGTCTTAACGAATACTGCACAAGCCCGTCGACGCTGGTTGCTGCGGCGCCGTCCGCTACGAACGTCTACACGCTTGCCTTTGGGGAGCGCGAAGGACTCGCCCCTGGAGAGCGGCTGGAGGTGTACGGCAACACGGTGCGACTCGTGCGAACGCTCGCCTACGGCTGCCCGCGAGGTGTCACCCCCGAGAGCGCCTTCACGGGACGACTGAAGGATTCGGAGCTGACCGCCATCACGGAGCAGCTGGATTTGCTGAGGCGAGAGACGCGCAGGTCTGACACGCTACTGCATACGGCGCAGGACAGCGACGCCAGCGGACAGGCGCACAGGAGCGTAACTACGGCCGTCAGCGAGGATCCCCTACGCCCGTCAGAATGGATGCTGCGAGTGCCGGATATGACCAACAGTCACGTGCTCCGGAACGCGGTGCCGGATGACCCACAGGCGTGCTCTGGCAGGAGTCTAGCCGCCCAGCTGAGCAAGCTGCGCGTCAGCGAGGAGGAGGTGGTCGTCGCGGAGTGGGTAGGAAAGCTAAAGGGGGACAGTCAGGCCGCCGCCGGCGCCTCCTCATGGTCGCCGCGGTCTTCATCTGCAGGTGCCTCTACGCGCGCGGAGCAGTCAGCGGGTGCCGCTGCAGCGGCTAAGGAGACCAACCCCAACAGCAGTAGTGCGGGGGCGACATCTGCGCTACCCGTCACACCGCTCAAAGGCGGTGTTGTGCCGCCGCCCGGTGCGGGTGGCACACTCCTCATGGAGAACGGTGTTTGCTTCCGCAACCCCGACTCGTGCGGGCTACGAGCCCTCCGCACAGCTCGCCTTGCCTTCATCTCCAGCATCGAGCGCACCGCCAACGGGCTCGCTTGGCGGCAGCGTCGCCAGACGTGCGAGGAGGCGCGTGGCTTGGCTGTGCTCGACGCGAGCGCCATCGACTTCACCTTCGCGCAGGCAGCCCTGCAGTCTACCCTGGAGCTGGGCCTACACACGGGAGCGGGGTGCCAGATATCTCACGTGCCGCTGACCGATGCGGCGGCCGCGCACGTGGAGCCGCAGGCAGCAAGCTACATCCGCGTCGTCGCCGCCGGGCCTGGTCGAGCATTGCCAAGGCCCTTCGACTATCTGCCGACCCACTCGATCGATGTTGGCGCCTACACGGCGCACCTGCCTCTGCCCGTCGGGCCTGCCGCGGAAGAGGGCGGCGGCGGCGGCGAGGGGTCAGCAGCCTCGAGGCGAGCATCCCGGCCTCCTGGCCGAGACGCGAGACCAAATCGACAACAACACGCCGTGCAGCTTTCCCAAGCGCTTGCGACGCTGCGCCGCGGCGCCTTCATGCTTGTCACGTTTGTGCCGACGTGCTCCAGCGTGGCGACGCTGTACCATCAAATGGAAACGCAGCGGCGCGCGGAGGTGCTCATCGAGCACAAGGTCATGACGGAGGCAAAAGCGTGCATCGCCGAGGCCATCGCGCGCACCGGGCGGTGGGGCTTCATCACGGACGAAGTGCTTCCCGCCGCGGACAGCGCACAGGGCAGCTCCTTCTCTCTTGTCGTAATGCTCGAGTGACACCTCTCTCGATCCGCGGGTAGACGTGAGCTTTGGGCGATTGTGTGCGTGCGCACGCGCGCGTTCATCTCGTCGTGGCGCTTAGCGCCTCCCCCTCCCCACCACACCACACATGAAGTTCGCCACAAGGACAGAGAGGCGAAAAAAGGAATCCCAGTGGGGCTGACCAATCGCTAAGAGCTCGGAGGAGAAAAGACGGAGGCAGATGACGGACGATTGCCAAGAGTCGGCACGCCAACGTGTATGGCAAGGGTTGTGTCGAAGATGGGTGTGTCGTTGGGCACAGCAAAGGGGCCTCCCCCACCCACCCGTCTATCCCACCCTATCCCTCGTGTGTGTGTGTGGGTGTGTGTTGTGCGCTCTCCCTACCGCAATGCCCCGTCCTGGACCTCTTTGCTTCCTCATCTCGCTCTCCCCGCACACACGCGCACACACACACACCGCGGCACCAGTGCTCTGCCCCACCCGCCCACCCTTCACAGCCCTACACCAAAAGAGGAACATATTGCCACCCAGAGAGGAAGACTCCCGCGCGCGCTCGCTATGCTCAGCAACACCAAGGGATATCAACGCTTCTCCCGCACCCTCGGCTTCCACAGTGATGACCTCTCGAAGCTCAGCAAGGTATGCCACCAGTGGCGCGAGACAGGCAAGTGCAAGGCGTACAACAGGGAGCAAGAAGTGCGTCGCGAAATTGCTGCCGCCAAGGAGGCGGAGCTGCTGAAGAAGGCGACCGCCCTCTACACCATGCAGATGGAGCTCATGGCAGACATGGCCGGTGCCGACAGGGACGACGCGGAGGCGCTGGAGCTGGTGCAGAGCGCCACGTCACGCGGGAGCTTCCCCGCCGACCCCGCCAAGCGGGAGGAGGTAATCGGCATGCTTGTCGAGGAGCTGAAGCAGGAGCCGGTCTACCTCAACTGGAGCCTCGATGCCGCAGTGGCAGAGCGGCTCGTAGAGCTCAAGGTGAAGCGGTGCCCGTACAGCCATCGCGGGGATCTGAACTTAGCGCTGAAGCGCAGTCGCAGGGAGGAGGACGAGGAGGTGCAGCGCCGGAGCGAAGAAGAGGTGCTGAGAGGGTCGCCCACCAACGGCGCAGCGGCTGCGTCCTCATCATCGGCGGTAGCCACCACCACAGCCGCAGGACCTACGAAGGGCGCTGACGACGACAGCGACAGTGGCTGGGATGCAGCGAGGCACCGTATCTTCCGCACCCTCACGCCGCTTCAGCGCTGCGTCGTGTGTCTGCTGTGGCAACGCACCTTCCAAGTGACGCAAGGACTAGTGATGGACGTGCGGCTGGCCTTGGAGAAGCAGGTAACGGCGCAGCACAAGGTCACCGGCAGGGTGGAGCCGCCGTCGCTTTCGGGCAGCGGCGTGGCGGCACAGTCATCGTCTCATCGCCCACATGGCGGCAGCCAGAACGACGTGAAGAACGCGGACGGCGAAGATGCGTTGGAGGCGTACCTCAGCTCACCTGCCTTCGAGGAACTGGTGGAGCGAGAGACGAAGCGGGTGGTGCCGCGCGTGGCCTTTCGGCCTGAGTTCGGACTCGTTGATCTGAGTGCTCTGCCGCAGCTTGTGGCGCACCTAAGCGCCCATCCGACATGCGGCATCCTTCTGGCGCGCACGCTGACATACTTTACTGGAAAGGCGCTGAAGCGTGACGCCTCTTCGCCGTCTGCAGCACCAGCAGCAACATCGAGCCTCCCCAAGCACCAGAGCAACGACGCGCCGGCCCCCGAAAGCTTCCACCGCCTTCTCTTCCCAAGCCGCAAGCCTATCACGGAAAAGGAGCTGGACCTCAGCACCAGCACCTGCGCTGATGAGGTGATGGAGGCGATCGAGTGGGCGCTGCAGGTGTACCACCGCGATGCACAACCGCGCGCCGAAACCGAGAGGGCGGACGGGAAGGGTGAGTGGGGCATGACCCGCGACGAACGCCTATTGTGCGAGGCAATCGACACCACATCGGCTAACGTCACGGCGCTGTTCCGCAATCAGCGCATCCGCCTACACGGGCTCACGCTGACACAGTGCCAGATTACCTCGGCTGACGGCATCGTGGAGGCACTGCGTAAACGGCACTTGGAGCAGTACCTGTACGCGCTCGACCTCTCAGAGAACCGGCTGTGGTCGCTGCGCTTCCTGCTGGTGCTCCGGGCCCACTACGCTCGCCGCCTGCTGCGCCTGTCTCTCCGTAACAACCCCATCACACGCAAGCCCGAGTACCAAGAACAAGTGCGCGCCTCATTGCCGCAGCTGACCTCCCTTGACGGCGAGCCGATCCGCCGCCCCCCACTGCGGCTTCCGAAGCCGTGGCCGACCTCGTGCACGCGCTGGATCGCCGACGAGGGGACGCCGGAGCATCAGGAACAGGAGTCGGTGCTCGACTGCGTGGCGCGCCTCCTGTACATCTGGGAGACGCGTCGCATCCCCCACACCGCGAGGGAGTTGGCCGCCTTCCGTGACGCCGGCCGCCAAGCCCCGGAGGAGGAGGTGCTCAACGAAGACAACTTCCCGCACCGCTACCTCCACCCGCTCGCCGCCTTCAGCGTGACCGTATCGCCGAGCCTCAACTTCTACGACGCAGCCACCATGCGGGATGCGCGCAGCGTGGAGCTGGATAGGGACTACACTGGCATGCGGCTGAGTGCCGTGGATGTGCGCGATGCGCGTGTGTTCAATGTTGCCATGAAGAACAGCTCACGCAACCTACTGGCTGGTCGGCAGGCGCTGCAGCGCTTCGGCCGCGGTGCCGAGAACTGCTACATGGCCTACCAGCTCACCCTCTACCCGGAGAGGATGGACGTGTCGCACCATCTGACGGGCGCCGTCGTGTCGGTGGCACGGGTGTCGGAGGTCGTTAGCGCCGCGGTGTCTGGGGGCAACGCCGCAGCGGCTGGGAAGCGCAAGAGGAGTGCCGCCGATCCTGGCGTCGCCAGAGCTGCGGGCTCTGGCAAGACGTCGGGCCACGGCAGCCCCACAAGTGCGCGCTTCGGCGCCCTTGCTCACCGCAGCTCTCCGTTGCAGCAGCATGTGGTGACGCTCCATGGCATCATGACGTGGCGGCTGCCCAGTATGAAGCGCCACGAGTGCCTGCAAGCATCCTACACACGGGTGTTGACCTTCACCAAGAAGGTGCTACCTGAGCAGAACCGCGAGTGGGAGCGGCTGCGCAGCCCTCCGTATGTGCTCATGAACGACCAGGTCTTCTTGTACCCGGCGCCGACTGCTGGTGCGGCGGTGGCGGCCACTGTGCTTCTGCCTTCGGTGTTCGCGGCAAACACGGCGACGCGTCTGTCACGGCTTGTCGTGGAATTCGGGCTAGAGGCGTGCCGCGATGGCGTGGCGCTCGTGCGCGACGTCATGGAGCGCTGCACAAGCCCCGCCTCCGAGTATGCTGCGCTGCAGGCGCTGGTGCTCGGCGTGCTTGGCCCTCGCGAGGAGACCGACGAGGCTGAGGAAGCAGCGCAGCTGGCATGCGCTCAGGCAGCAGAGGCACAGCTGACGCCCCTCTTCGCCGACTATCTTCGCCGCTCGCCGCCACCTGCGACGGTGCAATCTCGCGAGTACGTGATCTTCTCGATGCTGGATGGTGCAGCGGCGACGACACCAGTGGAGCCGGCAGCGCACACAACGGGACTGACGCAGCGCGAGAGCGGCGTGACATCAGCCGTGAAGCGGTTGAAACCACCTGCGGCTGCTGCTGGCCCTTCTGCACCGCACAAGGCGTCAGAGAAGGCGGTGGATGCGCAGACGTGGGCGTCTGCAGCGCACGTCGTCTCGCTGCCCCTCCTGCACCAGGTGACGGTCATCACCAACGTATGCTACACGTTGTCCTTCCACTGATGTCCATCATCGGCATGTCTTACCGCTCCTACCTTGGTAAGGTGGCAGCCAGAGAGAGAGGTGAGAGAGCCGGGACAGAGGTGTCGAGGAGGCGCCAGCGCCGCTACCACGACTGCTCCGGCGACTGCGGGTGGGGGTGATGATCCGCTCTCGCGACTCGTCGACGCTGTGTATCTGCGCGCGTGTGTCTTTCCTTTTGTTAAGCAACTAAAGCAGCAGCCTGCCCCTACCTCCACCAAGCGAGAGAAGAACGGACGAAGCGGGGGCGAGCACGACACCCACACAAACCACGCAAGCCGTGGAAGCGCTCAGGAGTCGCAAGCAGCTCACATGTGTACATACTTCGCCCCCCCCCTCCCACTCTCCCTCCACCACACATGCGTGATGCATATTTCCTTCGTCTTTTCACGTCGACTCACGCCACCCCCCTCCACCGCTCCCTTTGCTCGTCTTGTCGCGTGTACTCGCACACGCAGAGAACCGAAACGAATTGTACGTCACCGGGACACACACTCGAACAATGCGGCGCTCAACTACAACGCACTCGGGCAGCTTCATGGGGTGCTCCGCCTCGCCATGGGCACGATGGGCGGCGAAGGTGCAGCACCGCTGCAAAACCTCGTCCTCCTCGACGTCGGCTACCAGATCCCACCCACACAGCAGCCTTCGCTCCGGCACGGTGGAGTCGACACCCTTCCATGTGAAGCCCAAAATGAGTGTGCCTGTGTGGCAACCCAGCGCCAAGTACATGAAGTACACGCCAGTCCGTTGGCTGTCGAACAACTTGTTCGCCATTGCGACGTATCAGCTGGCGCTCGAGGTAGGCTTCACAGTTATCTTTGGCAGTTTTCTGTACGCAGACAAGATCACGGCCCAAGGTGTGTGCGACGCGCTTGCGGCGTACCACTACCCCTTCGTTGACTGGATCGACGTCGAGGGCGGTGTGTACACGGAGCCAGTGTGTGTGGGGCCTTTCACGCTAAACGCACAGAAGATGACGGCGCTGCACACGGGCCACAATATCGCCAGCGGTATCCTGCCGGTGCAGGTGCTGCTGCTCGTGACAACGTTTGTGCCGGTGCAGCATGCCTACCGGCTCTTGCGACACGCAGCACCGGCCACAGCCAGTGCGTCGCACCCCGCTAGTGGTGTCGGAGGTGTCAATGCCGCTGCAGCAGCTGCGGCACCTACGGCGTCACCCACCTCCGTGTCGACAGGGGCACGACGTGCGTCGTATGCGCGCGCCACCAACGCAAAGAAGGCCTCGCCGGCGTGGCCCTATTGACACGAGCAGCTCGTAATAATGGCAACATGCACAGAGACATACGCGGTGACATCGCCCAAAGTGCACGTCTGCTCCCGCTCCTGCTGCGGCACCAACGCAGTGGCGTCACATGCACACCACCACGCACGTGGCTTTCGCCCCCTCTTCCCGCACGTGTGTGGCACAGGCCATTGCGGAGGGTACTTCCAGCGATGCTGCGTCTACGCCTTTCGCCGTTGATGCCGTCGTTGCTCGTAGAGATGGGCGGGGGTGGGGGTGCGGCATCGTGCACTCGCCGCCCCTTGCGCTCACTCGTACCGATGCCTTCCTGAGTCATGTTCTCACTCTGTTGCCCTCCCCTGTCTTCTCCCCGCCGCGCGGTTTCTCTTACTGCTGCGCCCCGCATCGTACGTGCGTGTGTTCCCGCCTGCGCGCGTGGGTAGCAGTCGAGTAGCAGCTGATTTCATGCGACCCGCATCAGTCGCGCATCGCTCTTTCTCTGATCCCGACCCACCACCACCCATACCCACGCACGTGCCCGCCCCTCATCTCTCTCCTTCTCCTTACCACCATCACCGCCACCCTCTCCACTCGGTGTGCAGCGGTGCTGCCCCGCGCTGCCGTCGCCCACTGCAGATCTCTCAGCACCGCCCGCTGCCATTTGGGCAGACAAGCGTGTGCGCCGCGACGACTTCAGCGAGCGAGAGAAGCGTACCCCATGGTGCTCTCCACCTACCCTCAAAGAGGGCCACAGCAGGGATCCCGCAGCAACGGGACCGCTGCCGTTGCCGCGCCTCTACTGGCCACGGCCTGCCTGCTGCTCGCGCTCTGCATCTTGCCGGGACCAGCAGCTGCGGCGGCGGGGTCACCTAACGGCGCCTCAGTCCGCAGCCCGTCCGTCGCCCCCCACATTGGTGACCTTGTACCGCTCACCATTTACATCAGGACGAAGCGTCAGATCCGGCACTCCTTCATCTCCGTCGTCGATCAGCAGCTAGCGGTGGACGAAGAGGCGGTGGTCGACGACGCCGAGGGCACTGTCGATGCCGCCACAGCCGTGGAAGTGCTTCGACCAAAGGACCTTGACCTGCCATCTCTAGGTGCCACAAGAGGCAAGCACACAAACCAGGTTGTGCGCCTGCTGTCACCAGCGTCTAGCCCACGCTTCGGCATCAACAAGGCAGCCACGATCATGGCGAACAGCACCCTGCGTGCGGCTGGCCAGAGCCTGCAGGAGGACAAGGCGCTGCAGCAGAGCGACTTGGCGTTCCGCTTCAGCGTCGGCAGAGGGCTACACAAGGAGTCGACATGGTTGCCGCTGGCGGCCCGCAAGAAATACACGCGTCAGCTCTCCGAGACTCTCGCTGGCCGGCTACATGAGATTCAAGCCGCGCAAGCTGCCGACGCCGCAGCGGAGCGTCAGCGCGACGAGGAGGCCGCTGAGGCCATGGACAACACGGCCGCTGCAGCCGCGGCGCAGAAGGTGCAATACCTCTCCCGCGTCACCTTCTTCTTTGGCTATCGGAAAGGCAATCTGCAGAAGATGACGTCCTTTTCTATAGCGGCGCAGTACTCGTCAGAGGTGAAACCGGACGTTGAGCTGCAGTTCCTCTGGAGCGAGCACCGCCCCTACAACCCGAATCGCGCGGTAACGCTGTGCAGTGCCGTGGCAGTATTGGTGTCGATGATCACCGTGCTGGCCGTGTTCCACCCCTCCAGTCGGAGTATGCTGCTGTTCAGTCAACGCATCGTCGCTGTGCGGGCCCACGACTGAGATGCGGCGTTTGGCTTCCGTTTTTGTTACCCGTGCACGCGGCCGATCGAGCGAGGCCGAATAAAGAGGACGGAGGGGAGGGGGAAGGTCGCGGCGTTCTCGAGCGCCGTCTTGCCAGGCACGCCTCCCCCCTCCGTGTGCTGTTATCTCGTAGTTTCGTTTCGCCGGTTGGCCGCCTCCGCCCGAGCCGCACTCCCATTCTCTCCTTCACTGTTGTTGTGTACATGTGTGTCTGCGCGTGTGCTGGTCTCGCCACCCTCCCCCCCCCACCGTGAAGGTGGAGGTGGAGGGGAGGGGGCGGCAACACAGACAGACAGAGGTAACTCAATGGCAAGACTGCCCTCACACACACACACACACCTGTGCGCGTCACGCACATCTGTATCCGGCCCATACCGCTGGCCACGGGGCTCTTGGACTCCTTCGTGTCGGCGTGCGCTCTTGCTTGCCCGTCAAGTAGTCATGTGTGTGTGTGTGTGTGTGTGTGTACATGCACAGCCGTCTCCCCACCCCACCCGACACACACACACACACCACCACCACCACCACCACCACACACACCCTTGTTGTCTCCCCTCATCCGTGACTCTCGTGTGGCTGCGCGTCAAGTGCCTATTTCTTCGCTGCGCGCCTTCCCCCCTCCGCCCACCAGCCGGCTCCAGGAGTGAGCCGTGGTGCCGCAGAGGTGGACGACCTGTGGTGGTGTGCACATCTGTTGGTTGTCTGGCTCGTCGTAGAATGACGTGTTGAAGGACACGAAGAAACCCCCACCACCACCACCACCACATACACGCACGCAAGGCAGGCGCGCGCTGTCAGCTACGCAGGCACCCAGCAATGGACCCCTCGGCCGCAGCGGCACCCAGCACAGCCGCGGAAACCAACCAACACCATCAACACAACGGCAGCGGCAATGGCGCGTTCTCCGCTGGTCAGCCCTCCGAGGCGGAGATGAAGCGCATTCGCCAGCGCCGCCGTCTGGCCTGCAAGACGCCGGAGCAGCGCCGGAAGCTGCAGCAGTATCAGCGTCGGCACAACGAGAAAGATGAGCGAGTCTACTACTGCGACTACTGCGACCTGTTCATCTCCTCGCGGCACAAAACGTGGATGACGCACCTGCGCAGCGCTCGACACACGGATGCGTTCAGGTCCTATTACGACCTCGTCGCGCACGTGGAGAGCGTGTGGGTAGCGGAAATAAGCCGCGAGGTGGAGCTGTCGCGGAGTCGCGAGGTGCATCGACTGCAGCAGAGCGCCGCTGGGAAGGGAGCCGCGACGCCGCTGACAGCGCAGCAAGTCGCGCCAGGTATCGTCGTCGGAGGCGCACCCGCACCGGGGCGTCTTCCGCCACCGCCCTCGTTTACGCAACCCCCCCATGGTACAGCGCAGGTCGGCCCGACACCGACCATCCGGGTCGGTACCAAGACGATCCTACCGCCTGCCGCGTCCGTAGCGTCGCCCTCTGCTGCGACGCCATTGACCGATGCGGAGAGGAGCAGGACGAGCGAGAATGCGCCCCGGCTGCCCATGCCCTGAGCTGGAAGCGGTACATGAACACAACAACGGCAAGCGAAGAAGGCCGTGTTGCTGCTCCTCAACGAGGGAGGTGTATGTGTGCCGCCCCCACCCGTCCGAAAGCAAGCGGGCACCGAGGGCTTGAAGCGAAAACGCGCACACACACACACACACAGCAGTGCCCACAACTACTCTCCCTGATATTAAGCCCACCGGTCAGTAAGCAGCAGCACGCGTCCCTTTCTCTGCAAACAGTAGCACCCTTCATGGCGAGAGGCACATACATCTCTCAGTGCGCCCTATCTCAGGACCCAGTATACTCACACACACCTGCCCCTGCCAAATGCCGAGCTGCTCCTGGTAGTGACGGGGTCAGGTGCCTACGCCGCAGGAGAGGGAGGTCAGAGCGATGCATCGCTGCTGGTGTCGGCGGTGAGGCCCTGGATGACGCTGCATCGGAGTGACCCGCGACAGTGAGCACTATCTGTACCATCCACATGGTGAGCAGGGTGTCACCGTGACGCGGGCGCCTCCCACCCCCGGCCCTCACACACCGCCCGCTGGTGTGGGGAGCCTGGGCGCCACCGCGAGGGGGAGACGCACCCGGTGGCGGCCGGCACGGCGAGGGCGCGAGTTGAGGCAGCGGCCGTGCTCTCCGATGGCTGGCTCGGCGCATTGCTGTGGTGTGTGTGTGTGTGGCAGTGGAAGGGCGTTGGTGCTCACGTTGTACGCCACAAAAGTGGGACTTACGTTCACGCAAAACAATGGAAAGCACGAAGACACGTGCACGGTGAGGTGATGAGGGTCAAGGACGTCTCTGCAAGTGTGTCAGCGCGCGCGTTGCACTTTGCGCGTCACCCGCCCCTCTCCTCGCCTGCTGACTTTCTTCCCCGCCACTGCCCCCTCAAGTCGCCGTGCAGACAGCGCCCCAGGCCCCCTGCACGTGTGCCAGTGTGTTGCCCCTCCCCCCAAGCACCAACACCACCTCTCCCACTGTCCATCGTTCTGCCTTCGCACACCTGCTCCTGCTCCATCTGCCAACGACATAAACCTATGCACAGTCCGTTGTTTCTCTGTCACTCAGCCCAGCTCACCTCCTTGCACTCTCCCGAGATCCGCGTCGATGCATCCCGGCAGCGCCGGTGGCGGCAATGCCGAGGAACGTCGGCAGCGCCTGCGTGAGCAGATGAAGGCCTTCTACGGCGACCCGAGCGCCTCCACGAAGCGAGTGGCGTCGCACGCGTCCACGCAGGGCAACCCCAACGTGCCACCGGAGCTCGACTTAGACTCGGAGTACTTCAACGTAAACCGCTACACCACCGATCTGCTGAAGCGCGAGAGCCTTAAAGGGTTGGTGGAAACGGACACGGAGCTGCTGTGCCGCGTACGCCGCCTGGATGGAGAGCTGCAGGAGCTCGTGTACCGCAACTACGCTCGCTTCATCTCCGCCACCGAGACGATTCGGGAGATGAAGAACAACGTCGTCGAGATGGACGCGAAGCTGCAGACCCTCTCGCAGAACGTCAACACGATTGATAGCATCTCGAGCCAGATCAGCCAGCAGCTGCAGGTGCACCGCGGCCACATCGAGGACACCATCACGGCGAATCGCATGCTCAAGAAGGTGCAGTTTCTCACCAGTCTGCCTACCACAATGCGCCGGCTCATCGACAAGGAGGAGTACAGCGTCGGCGTCAAGTACTGGGTGGCCGGCGACGGCTTTCTGTCGAAGCACAAGTCGATCTCGAGCATCACACAGGTTCAGCAGAGCTGCCGCGAGCTCGCCAGGGAGCTCTACCGCGCGATCGAGAAGCGCATGTGCTCCTACCCGCTCGACGACCCTGACGCAATGGACCGCCTTCGCGGCTACGTCGAGGACCTGCGCCTCCTGCGCGCCACCTCGCTCTTCGAGTCGGAGAAGGTGGCCGATGAGGCGCCGTTCGAGGTGGCGGTGTTGCAGACCCTCATGAAGAGCGTCACAGCGAGCTTCCAGGCGAACGTGGCGACTACGCAGCGCAGTCTCAAGGCCGCCCTCGTCATCCCAGACGACCCCCAGGCCTCCGAGATGTCGAAGCGGGAGGCGTCGCTCGCACAGGTGAACCTACGCGAGCCGCTGGCACAGCTCAAGAACGCGTGCGCGATGCTCGCCGTCAACTCAGAGCGCGTGCACGCCCTGCTGGATGTGGAGGTGTGCAGCAGCAGTGGCAGCAGTCCTGCCGCGCCCCTCGTCGCCAAGTCGATCGAGCCGGTCCTCCTCGAGGTGCTCCAGCCCATCTCCCAGTCGCTCGCGGACTTCGTGATGGTGCACTTGGACGCGAGCGCGATGGATGGGGCGTCGGCGCTCCGCGATCCCGCAGCAAGCGCGGAAGCGCTGCAGGCAGCCACGGCGCACCTCGCTCGACTGCTGAAGCAGCTTGTCACGGCCATGAAGACGCTGGGCGAGATCTATCTTCCTTCCATGGAGCATGGCACTGCTGAGGCGAGCGGCAGCGCCGCTACCGCCGCCCACGACGTCGTGCAGGTGTACGCGAACAAGGTTCACGAGGTGGCGTGTGGCGTGGTGCGTCAATGTTGGGAGAAGGTACAGGCGAAGCTGCTACAAGGGCCGGAGCCAGAGCTACTCAGGGCGTGTGTGCCGCTTCCCATGCCGAACACCAGCGTACTGAGTACGCTGCCGGCCGTCGACGAGGAACGCACTCGCGAGATGGCCTTTGTTCTGACTCGCTTCCTCTACGCCTCGTTGGCGCAGTGCCTCTCCACCTCCCTCGGCGCCAACCTCGTCGGCGAGGAGGGCGTGCCGGCGGAGATGCTGATGTCGATTGTAGCAGGGCTGGAGCGAACGGCGCAGCAGCTTCAGCACCGCGGTATCGTGCTGCTGGGCCAGTCAGAGGTGCAGCAAGTGTACAAAAAGGCATTCAGTGGCAGCAGCGGGTATGCCAGCGCAGCGGTGACGACAACCGGGCCGACAGTGCAGGAAGTACTGCTCCTGCTGCTGCCTCAGTGGTCCACCATGTACGAAGCCCTCAAGGCGCTGCCGCCCGTGAAGGCGGCGAGCGCGATGGAGGCCGCCAAGGCGTGGGATGGTGCGTCGTCACCACTGAACCGTCGCCGTGACAACGGCGGCTACGGCGGCGGCAGTGCATACCGCGTGGGTGGGGGCAACAACATCGGCGCGTACAGCGACGGCACCGGTGGGGGCGGCAGCACTGGCACTCGCAGCGACCACCGCGCCGGCGGCGGCAGCGCGAAGGTTGGCGGCTTCCCTCCCCACCTGCGTGGGGGCAGCGGCGGCGGCAAGCCGACGGTTTCCTACACGCGTCAGGTGATGTCCACGCTGCAGATGAGCGTGAACCACATCTTCGCAAACACGGATACGTGGCTGCGCACGGAGCCGGTGGCCGGACCGCCGTCGACGCTGATGGCGTGCGTCGTGCGCTACTTGCTCCAAGGCATTCTCGACCGAGTGCGCGATGAGGTGGCCTATACCGATGTGCAGTTCCAGCGGTTGCAGGTGAGCTGCACCTTCCTCCTCTACGCCCTTGTATCACCCGCGAAGGGGTCGGCCCCGCGACAATGGCGCAAGGAGTGGTCGGAGGACGACATGCGCGACGTCCAGCGGCTGCTGGACGAGATCTGCACATGCGCCTACGACAAGTACGAAGCGAAGGTGCCCCTCTCTACCGCCGTGCTCGACCGAGTCGTCGAGGCCGCCGTGCGTGGCGGCCGAGCTGCACAGGAGTCTGTGAGCATGAACAGCACCGGCACTTCTATGGAGACTGGGGTAGCAATGTCTGCTGCCACGACGGCGACCTTGCAAGGGGAAGAAGCGAAAACTCCTTCACCGGAGCCACCGCAGCGGGTGCCAACCGTCCCTGCTCACGTCACTCTGCAGTCGTTGGCTGCAACGTCGTCGAAGGAGGCCCCTTCCAGCGCAGCTGCACCAGTCCCAAACCCGTCGGCTGCCTCACCGCCACCCAAGCCCCCTGCCGCCACGTCAGCGCCAACGGCGTCTGCTGCTGCACCTCCACCGGCCCCGGCCACCCCTGCCTCAGCACCGCCGCCGATCTCGTCGACTGCTCCCGTGCAAGCCTCTGTGGCGCGCTCCCCGGCACCACAGAAAGCACCCGTGGCGTCTCTGGAACCGGCTGCCGCAGCGCCGGTGACAGCCATGTCGCCGCCACAAGTGCGGCCCTCCTCGTACTACAACAACGAAAGCCACACAGAGCGCTTCGCGCGCTTGGAAGAAGAGGAAGACCTGCCGTTGTAACACGAAGGGCATGGAACTGGGACGCAGAGGCGTCAGGCGAGAGGGGCGTTCATACAAGCCCAACTCGGTGGTTCTCGCATCTCTACGTCGTGGTGGTGGTGGCGGTGGTCGTCGTCGTCGTAACGCGTGGGCTGGAGTGTGTGCGGTAAAGACGGTGTCTTGTGTCCGCTGTTACAGCACCACCCCCACCCCCACCCATAATTTCCACGCATACACACACACACACGCCTGTGCGTGCGCGCATGTTGGTCTGCGTCCCGTGTGGCATGGGGTGTGGCTTTGGCTGGTTGCTTGCCGCTTCTGTCACGTTCACTTCTCTCGCTCAGCCACACCGTCCCGATCGCGTGCGGTTGTGGCGTATCTTCCGTGCACTTGGCGCTGTCCGCCTTTCCCGTGTCGTCGCGTCTCTCTCCCTTCTAGGGGCCACCGACTCTGTCCTGTGAGTAGAGGGGGAGGGAAGTCGGACTCAGGATGGTGGCGGACAGTCGAGGCCGTGACACCCGTGTCCGCATCCCGCCACGTCTCTCGCGAACGGTATGAATGGTGAGCGCCTTTGCGTTACATCTCTCGGCATCTGTGCGCGTGTCTGCTGGCCTACAGGACGCGAGCTCGTGTACGAGCACACGCCACAGCTCCCAAGGCATGAACAGTGGATGAGAGGATGGGGGAGGGGCGGAACGCACCGCAGCCGTCCCCCGTCGTCATGGCAGAGCCCACCTGTGCACTGGTGTGCGCTCGTCTCCCCACTCTCTCACGCGCATACGCGCGTGGAGTGCATCGTGGGTGACCACCTTTTCCCTCGGTCTTGCGTATCACCTTTCACTCTCCCTACGCACAACTCTCCACCCTCGCATCTCCGCGCTCCACCACCGCTCCCCCCCCGCTCTCCCCTTAGTCCGGTATTTTGCGTAGGCGCACCACTGCTGCTCCTCCTTGCAGGTGTGTGTGTGTGTGTACACGTGCGCACACTCGTCCACCGTGATACACGGTTCACTCACCAAAGAACGTACACAGGCATCCATCATGCTGCGCGCGACGTCTCGCTTGGGTATCTACGAGTACCAGTTTGGCCAGCCTTCGCTGAAGAACGCCTTCAGCACAAGGATCGCGCCGGCTGCCAAGGCGCGCAGTCCCGGTACGGTGCAGTCGACCAAGCTAACGAATGGTGTGCGTGTAGTGTCGCACGACCTCGACGGTCCGGTCACGTCCATCGGCGTTTATGCGGATGCGGGACCGAAGTACGACCCCATCGCCACCCCCGGCCTGAGCTACGTCATGCGCTTCGCCCTGCAGACCTCCAACATGGACAGCTCCCTCTTCCAGATCGACCGCACGATGCGCTCCACCGGCAACGCGTACGGCCACGGCGAGGTGTGCAAGCGCTATTTAAGCTGGAAGGCGGAGGGCCGCCGTGACATGTGGGAGAAGCCGTTTGAGATGCTCGCCACCGGCGTCGTCGCGCCGCGCTTCCACGAGAGCGATATTGAGCGCTTCCGCGACACGATGGACAACCAGCTGGAGGAGATGCGCTGGCAGTGCCCTCGCGAATACGCTATCGACCAGCTGGAGCTGGTGGCCTTCTCCAAGGAGCCGCTCGGGGCGCCGCGCATGGTGCCTCGCATGGCAAATGACCGCTGCAACCACAAGGCGCTGCTAGACCATTGGGCCGCCAACTTCCAGCCCAGTCGCATCGTCCTGGCTGGTGTGAATGTGCCGCACGACGCCCTGATAGCCGCCTACGAGAAGCTGCCGTACAAGCACTCGGCCGAGGCCCCCCACCACGCGCGCGCCGCCGCGCCGAAGCTGTCCCACAGCAACGAAGCGGCCCAGTTCTACGCGGGTCGGCAGAACGTCGAGTACGAGAGCCGCGCCGCTGTCATGGGCACAATGCCCGACATGCAGGCAGAGGTGATCGGTGCCGTCGGCGTGCCAACCTACGGCCGTGACGAGTGCGCCAAGCAATACGCGACGGCGCTGGTGACGCGCGAGATCTACGAGGAGGCGATGCGCAGCGCGCATGGCAGCCGTGCCAGCTCGGAGCACTACGGCGCGCAGGTCTTCTACCGCCCATACTCGTCTGCCGGCCTGATCGGCTACACTGTGCGCGGTGCGCCGGCCGAGGTGGAGAAAATGATTCAGGTCGCCTCCAGCGCCTTTCCGGCCGCCGTCGACGTGGCGGTCGTGAAGCGCGCGGCCCACTGCGCGCACGTGCGCCTGCTGCATGAGCAGGTCGAAGTGACACGCGACTACTGCGACTTCCTCGCCACATCGCCCAACTCAGTCGAGGAACTCGTGCAGGCGATCAGCGGGGTCACGAAGGCTAACGTGGAGGAGGCGATGAAGAAGATGGTCGCGCAGAAGCCGGCTACCTACGCGACAGGCGACAGCTTCACGTTTCCCATAGTCGCGTCGCTGAGCCACGCTTAAGAACAGCCAGGGTGGGGTGGGCGTGCACGTACGAGCGAGCGCATGCACAGCCGCCTCTCCCTCCCTCTGCGTGTATGTGTGTGTGTGTGTGTGTGTGTGGTAGACATAGCTTTACTTCCTTAGTAGTAGTCAGGTGGGCAGCACGGTGGAGTGAATAGAAAGGGCGGCGCTGGAATGGGCTGGACTGGGGCAGCCCCCGCCGTTGTGGCAATGGGAACAGCAGCAGCGACGACATGATGGGAGACGGGGACGAGCGAAGAATGGGGAGGACACGGCTCTGCCTCTTGGCGTGTGTGTGTGTGCCCGATGGCGGAGCGTGGGCAACAGGAGGAGGAGGAAGGGCAGCTGCGGTGGCGGAGCGTGCCTCTGACCCTGTGTCTCACCACCTTCTCCCCCCCCCCATTCCACAGCTGCCCCTCTGGTCATCTCTCGTTCTCTCTCACACACACATCCCCCTCCCCCTCCCCCCTCCGGTGTGCACTGATCAGCATCTTAACCGAAACAGGATCGAATGCGGTTCAAGGAGGGGTGCAGTCCCCCACCACCCCTCCTGCTTCCGAGGCAGAATGGAGAAGGCGAGACGTGGCCAGCGTGTCGGGTCAAGCGATGAGCGAAGGCGAAGCGACGATGTGTCGTCCTCCACTCATCACCCCTCTCCTCTTCCGTATGGTGCTCAGCATGGGGGGCGTGTGCATCGTCCGAGTACGTAGCAGTGAGGGCCGTACTCGGTAGTGGTGCTGATGGACTGTGTGAATTACTTCACCGTACCGCCCCCTCCCCTTTCACTACCCTCTTGTGTGCACACTCGCGTGTATGTGTGTGTGTGTGTGTGTGTTGTCGTCGCTTCGCTGGATGACGCTGCTCACAAGGTCATGTGTGGACGTCCTGTTGCCTTCCCTCACCCCGACTCCTCCTCCCCCCTCTCCGCCCCTTTTCCGCGGCAGCGTAGCACACCGCCTTGTCTCTCTCCTTCGCAGCGCCGTCCTCGCACGCTCCCTCCCCGTGTGTGTGCGAAGAGCGTCTAGAAGCCAACGGGTGTGGCGCTTCTCCGCCCACCTTTGCTGCGGTGGGGTTGCTCTTTTATACGCATACACGCACACAGCCACGCCTCCTCCGCGTTGCCCTTCCTCGACGCCATGCTGCCCCTCACGCTCCTTCGCCGCTGCAACTCGCTGCCGCTGTGTGTGTCCGCTCCACCACTGTCGCGGCGGTGCACCCTCTCGTCGGCCCTGGCGAAGGAGACCACGTCGACGCATCCAAGCACGTTCCGTACCGCATCCATCACAAAGCGCCGCTTCCTGGCGACAGCAGCCGGTGCGAATGGTAGCCCCACCACGGACTCCTCCTCTCTTGACCTACCCACTGAGGTGTCCCACTTGCGCGCGGCGCGTGATGGACATTTGAAGAAGATGCTCGCCGCGAAGCTCCAGCAACTGGACGCGATGGAGCGCATCAAGGCCGAGTGTGACGAGATCGCCTTCCACTACCCGGACGCATTCATGGCGCAGCTGTTTGCCTTTCTCGTGCTACAGGCGGCTGTGCTCTTTGACTGGACGTACGTCCACTTCGACTGGAACTTCGTCGAGCCCATCACATACCTCATCGGGTACAGCGCGACTTGGATTGCCATCGCGTGGTATGGCGCGATGCAGCAAGAGTTCGGCTACGAGTCCCTGCGTCGCTTTCTTCAGAACGCCAAGTGTGAGAGGCTCTACAAGGCGCACCGATTCGACCGGCAGGCGTACGAGGCGCTGCGGGTGGAGGTGGCGAAGCTAGGCAGGGTGGTGCGCGGATTGGAGGAGCTGCAGATGTGAACAAGCGCGAGACGACTCGTCTTTCGACTCGTGCGTGTGTCTGTGTGTGCGTGTCTGTGTGTGTGTATGTGTGGCGCCCCCACGCTCTCCGTTCACCGTTCGGATGTACGGGAACGACTCCCAAGCGAAAAGGGTGTCGTCGATGCGCGTAGCTCTTCAAGGAATCGGTGTGTGGTGTGGAGGGGAACAGTTCGGCACCTCCTCATCCCTCAAGGCCTCCGCGCAGTGCATGCTGTGTGCATGAGGCTCTTACTGTTGCTGCTCTTCTCCTTCCTCAACCTCCGCCCCCCCCCTCCACACGCGTCTTGTCCATCTCACAGCTTTCACCTATCCCTCCCGCCGGAAACACAACAGTCAGTGTAGCCGCAAGAGCAGCCCCCACACACCGGCGCACGCGCAACTGCGAAAACACTATTACGGGCGGCGACGGTGCCTGTCTGCGTCAGTCTTCTCTCACGCACACATCCGTACGCGCGTCTTTCCCTCTCTTTCTTTGTGTGTGTGTGTCTCCGTAAGGCCTAAAGCACGCACACGCCTGCCATGGCCGCCAACTCCGAGCAGTACTGGCGCAGGCAGCTGGCACAGACGGAGGCCGAGTACGAGCAAATTATTCAGGGCCTGCGTGATGAGGTGGAGCGGCAGCAGCGCCGCTGCGGTGACCTCGTGCACGAGCAGGCGATGCATCGCGCCACGGTTGCCGCCGATATTCGCGACTTCTGTCAGCAGTACGTGGCGAACGCCAGTCAGCAGCAGCAGGCGAGGTGGGGGACGGCGGCCACAAGGATGCTGCAGGGCGCCAAGAAGGACGTCGACAGTATTCCGCTTCCGGCCCTCTTAACCTTCCTGCACGAGTACAGCCACGGGTTGCTTCAACTCCCTGAGAACCGTCGGAAGCGCCTCCGCCAGGACACGCAACTCAGCCCACTGCATCACCGGCTGCGCCAACGCATGCTGGCGCATCACCGGCGGACAGGCAGAGAAGACGAGTTGATGGAGGAATGGTGCAGCGGGGAGTACGGCGACGGCAGTGGCGTCACACTGCCAAGCATGCCGTCGTCGAGCGCATCATTATCTCCAACGTGGACGACAACGGTGCCACCGCGGTACGCAGATCCGGAAGGAAAGCGGCAGATGGCCCCTGCGTACGGAGGAAGCAGCCCTGACGGCGACGGGCCACCGTCTCCTCGACGCAGTAGTGGCAGCAGCGGGGCGACGACCACGGCGATGTCAGCAGGTGGCGCAGCGGTGCCAATGGGGAAGGCGAGCGCCACCGCGGGTGGTGGTGTCATTGACAGCGGAGGCGAAGGTGGTCCGGTGATGGCTGCCTCAGCATTCGGCCTTCCCTCACTGCCGCCTCGATAGAGGGACAGCAGCGTTGTCGGAACACGTGTTTGGAGTTGGGAAGTGGAGTGGGTGCATGGCGCTCTGGTCATTGCTTGCACCGTCCTTCCCTTCGCGCTTGCCCTCACCCTCGCGCGCCTGCACGCACACACACACACGCACAAGTATAGTGTGCTTGTACCGTTGCCTGTACCTTCGCCCTCTCACATCCTCCTGATAGCCTCTCGACTTGATGTGCTCAACTCCCCCAAACCACCCTCTTCTCAAGCACACAGACAGGCACATGCACAAGCGCGGCTTTCCGCGGCCGCCACCCACCACCACCACTACCCCTGTGGCCAAGCACTGCCCATGTGCCGTGTCCCAACTTTTCTGCGCCGTGCAGGCGCGTATGTTGCGTATCCGACGGATGTCCTCACCTGTTCACCCTCCACATGCCTCTCCCTCCCCCCTTCTTGGTACGTGCACAAGGGACGTGCGCATGTCTCACTCACCAGCGGCAAGCGCTGCTGTCCAGCGCAGCGGTGGTACCCGTGGCGGTGCGTGGGAGGCCATCATCGATAAGGCCGTCTCCCTCGTCACGGAGTACCTCGCCTCCACCACACGCGAGTTCGACCCGGCAGCACCGCTCTCGCAGCACATGCTCCATCTCGTTGACCGCGGACGTCTGCGGGACATCTTAGTGGAGCGAAACTACAACGAACTATGTGGGTCCTTTGGGTGCAGCAACAAGCCACGGGGGCTGCTCGCTGCGGGCAGTGGCACGCTGTCCTTCGAGTGGGACTCCTCGCTGTCCCTATCCGCATCAGACGCGGAGGGGGATGATACCACGGACGAAGAAACCGATGGACGCAGTCATGGCTCACACAGCCGCAGGCGAGGAGAGGCGGCAGACGGCGCAGGGGCAGCGGCACGGCCCACCGAGGATCAGCCGGACGCAGATGCTGAGGAGATCGTCTACGAGGAGGACCTGTACACGGCAGAGTCTTTCCGACTCGCCCAGCGCCAACGCGCTATGCTGAACCGCATGCAGCGCAAGAAGCTGATGCGCGAGCAGAGGGCCATGCAGGCTGCCGCGACGTCAGACGCTGCGGCTGCTGTGCGACCAGCTCCGGTGGGCCCGGGCGGTAACGCACCGGCGTCCTCACGCGTGTTGCGCAACGGCTTGCTCGGCGCCAGTTTTCCGCAGCGCTTCTGTAGCCCCGAGTGCGAGGAGACGTACGAGTCGAGCATTATGCGGCGTGTGTCGCCGTACTTTGCATACGACTACCCGTCTGTCTTGGGCGCCATCACAAACCTGTTTCCCAACTTGAGAGTGGCGGCGCTGCAGCAACTCGCTGGCGCGGAGACATCCTCTGCAGGACTCGTGAAGCCTGTCTTGGAGACCCACCAGCAGGAAGGCTGCGACGCACCGGCTAATATCTCTGCCTCTGCTTCTGCTTGTCCTGCTGGTGGTGCGCTGAGGCCGGTGCAAGTGGGGGTCTCTCTCGAAAGTAGCGAGCTCATCCGCCGCAACCCGGGCACTGGCGCGGCGAGAGCTGCGCACAAAGCATGCGGCACCGACACGGCAGCGCAGATGAATGACGCGACCTCGGCACCGCTCCTTCGTGAGGTGCTTGAGCAGATGCAAGTGCTTCAGCACGTGTGGAACAACGAGGTGGGTCCGCGCTTATCCGAGACACACCTCTCGCGAATGTTGGATGACGCCGCCACCGCGTCGTCTCCTACGAGTGCAGCCACTGCAGCGAGGCACTTTGGGTCTGCACAGGTACCGGCGTCGTTCCCGCCGCGGCCAGTCCTCCGCGGCTCGCTGCTGCTACTTGACTTTATCATGAACACGAGCTGCGCACAAACGCGTCGGCTCTTTCACGCGCACTATGCGCGTCATCGTCCCGCGCTGCAGCGGTGCCTCACTGCCGCGGCCTCACCGCGCGAACCCAGGGCAAGCTCGCTCTTCTACGGTGTCTCTGCGAATATCGTCGCTGAGCTGGAGAAACGCAGCGTCGCAGCTTTGGCGGCGGCTGGCGCGGCTGAGGAATCCGTCGGCGACACGGCCTTCGATGTCGAGGATGAGGGTCTTCGCGTAGACCCGGGGCTGCAGCAGCAGCGCCGCGAGCTGCTCGTCTCGCACATCTTCTCCGAGGCCGTGACGGCCGCGTTGTCTCGTCTTCTCTTCGTGGACTACGCCGTCCTGTCCAGCATGGCGTGGTCGGGCGTGTGGTTCTCTTCTGTATCTCTCCGTCTGCCGGCGGGGCAGCAGACCAGCAGCTGCTCGCTGTTGCGCAGCCTGCAGTTTCCATGCGCCATACCCGCGGTGCTGCTGCAGCCTGCAGTGTCGACGCCGGAAGTGCTGGGGCTGGCCATGATTTTCTTGGTCGCCGCCGGCTGCTGCTCCGAGGGTGTGTGGCGCGGCTGCATGCGGGAGGAAGTGGCCTTTGACGAGGTCGCAGAGGTGATTGGGCTGACCCGCGACGACATCGCCGCAGCGGTGGGGTCGCTGATGTTGGGCGAGGAGGCATGACGCACACGAGCGTCGGGCTGGTGTGTGGTCTGAGTGTGTGTGTGGGGGGGGGCGCTCCTCAGCATCCCCTCCCTCGACCGGGACGCGGTCTCCGCCGACGGCACCACCGGTGCATCCGCTGCCGTCCATCTTTTCACTCTAACTTCTCTTGTCTCTCACAGTTGCGCTCTAATCGGCGATTCAACGCGCATGCGCACAAAGCGGCAAAGGCCTTCGTGCAGCGATCACACGAAGAGGAAACGCGGCAAGTGTGCTTGAGCTTCGCGTGGTGCTCACAGCCATAGCCGCGGCCACCATCACGCCTGTCTGCCAAGGTGGGTCTGTCCCCTCCCCCTTACTCTCTGCTTCGCTTGACGCGACGTCGTGAAAAATGGAGAAGTGATGGTGGCGACATCACGGACATGTCGCACAGCTCTTCGATCCATGCCCTTCTACCCCCTCCCCTCCTCTCCCTCAACTTACCCGCTCTCACCAGCCAAGGTGTAGAAGGTGTGTGTGTGTGTGCCATCCCTCCCCCCTCCCTCCGCTTCAGGAAGCAGCAAGGCACAGCCACCAACGTCCGTATCGCACACGCGAAACACTGCCACGCTTAGATATTCGCCACGAGTGTTCATCACTAGTAGCAACCTCTTCTTCTCTGTGTGTGTGTCTTACGAAGAGCACACGCGCACGCGCACTTGCCTCCGCCCTCGTCCCACCCCGACACCTCCAGCCATGTTCCACAACAGCTACCAGGCAGGCTTCTTGTCGATCCTTTACAGCATCGGCTCGAAGCCGCTGCAGATTTGGGACTCGCAGGTGCGCAACGGTCACGTCAAGCGCATCACCGACGAGGACATCCAGAGTAGTGTGCTGGAGATTATGGGGAGCAATGTTAGCACGTGCTACATCGTCTGCCCCGCCAACCCGAAGCAGACCCTTGGCATCAAGCTGCCGTTTCTCGTCATGATTATCAAGAACATGAAGAAGTACTTCTCCTTCGAGGTGACCATCCTGGACGACAAGAACATGCGCCGTCGCTTCCGCGCCAGCAACTACCAGAGCACAACGAAAGTGAAGCCGTTCATATGCACTATGCCGATGCGCCTCGATGAGGGCTGGAACCAGATCCAGTTCAACCTATCCGATTTCACGCGCCGCGCCTACGGCACGAACTACGTCGAAACACTGCGGGTGCAGGTGCACGCGAACTGTCGCATCCGCCGTCTGTACTTCAGCGACCGCCTATACGCCGAGGAGGAGCTGCCACCGGAGTTCAAGCTGTTCCTGCCCATCGCCCAGCAGCCTCCGGCGGCGGCGGCGGCGGAGCAGAGAGACATGGAAGCCGCCGACGTGCCGCAGGCTGCCTCTGTGGCCCAGTGAGTCCCGTCGCCACCTCCCCCTCCCCCCCCGCGGGCCGCGCTGCCCCTGCGTGTGTGTGTGCGAGGCTCGTGTGTCCCTTGTTCGCTTTGTTAGTTTCTCGCTTCTCTTTCCTGCCCGCCCCTCCCCCGAGTTGTGTGGTGGCGGCGTGAAACGGTCCCCCCCCCCTCCTCCCTCTTCCTCTATGTATTGGTAGCTGATGCTGATGTGGTGATGACGAGAGCACACATGGAGGTACATGTGGGCACAGGTGTGTGTGTGTGTGTGTGTGTGTGTGTGTGTATCTATGTACATCTCTGATTGAAAGGCAAAGGACACGGAAAGCACAAAGCGCAGGAAGAGGTCAACCCCGTGCGGAGGCGGGGGTGGCTTCTGCCATCAGCGTCGCGGACACTGACGGTAGTTGTCCCCTCTCTCCTCCGCTCGTTCCCTCCCTCGTACTGCGGACTGCGCTGGTCTGTGCGCTACATGTAGGCGCAGGTCTCTGCGAGCGTAGGCGATGTTGGTGGGGTGCGTCAGCAAGCTCCCTTCTTCATTCCCCCCAAACACCCTCTCAAGGGTCTCTCTCTCTCGGGGTCAGTTGCCTCGCAAGTAGTATCACGTCAACTTCGACCCCTTTCCACTGCTCGACCCATCCTTCTCCTGCATGGCAGTCTCGTCTCCCCCAGTGTCCGCTCCTCCACACACTCTCGCGCATCCCCGACGCACCCATTGACACACACATACATGTACGTATAACCGTGCCAAGCGTGTTCGTGCGGCATCACGAAGGCCCTCTTCGAGAGGGAAAGCGAAACTCCCGCTCCTCGCCCTGCGGACGGGAGAGGGACACGGACGTGCGTGGATCACGTAGCGCACACGGGCCTCGCACAGACATACACAGAAAGAGAGAGAACAAGGGAGGTGGACGTCGGGTAAGCATTGCGGCTGCACCCTACGCACGTAGACAGACAGACGCCTCCCAAGGTGGGGACGCTCGGCCATCCCCCCCCCCTCCCCCACCCCGCTTATCAGAATGCAGCAGCTCAAGCGTATCCGTCACCCCTCCGGCTCAGAGATCCTTTTCGATGCCAAGTGGCATCAGTACAAGCTGGGCGGCACGGCTCTGCGCTCCGTGTCGAAGCTGCTTGACCGCTTCTTCCCCTTCGACGAGAAGCGCGTGCTGGAGCTGGTCTCCAAGAAGACGGGGCAGCCGGTGGACAAGATCAAGCAAGGCTGGTCGCGGCAGGCCCTCCTCGGCAAGAACGTGCATGAGTTTATCGAGTGCAAGCTGCTCAGCAAACCGCCGCCGACTTTTACGCTGCTGATGAAGCGCAAGCAGGCCCGAGAGGCAGCACGGCCGGCGGACGCGACAGGGCCCGCCGCAATCACGACGACACCTCTTGAAGACGAGGTGCTGCACGGGGAGGAGGCTCTCTATCTGCCAGTGGCCGAGATGGCCGTAGAGAAGGTGCTGAGCACCTACGACGTGCTCGGCGCGGAGCAGGTGATTGCCGCACCCGGGTGGGGCATTGCCGGCACGATCGACTTCATGGGCCGAAACCGCCACACGAACCGCGTGCTCATCGGTGACTGGAAGACAACCGGAAGCACCACGAGCAACTTCCGCTTCGGCTCATTTGAAACGGCGTGCCCAGGTGCGCTGCGGCACCTGCCGAACAGCAAGACGTACCGGTACGCAATGCAGGTGATCATCTACGGAGAGATCCTAGCCCGGGAGCAGTACTTTGAAAAGCAGTTCTTCGACGCCCAGCTGCGAGCGTCGCTGACGGCGTCGTTGGCCGTCCCCAGCACGGATGTGACGCCGCCACCGCCACGGGCGAAGACCAGAGGACGGCCGAGCAGCCGGGCCGCTGCGCCCGCGAAGTCCGACATTGGAAGTGATGTCGAGAGTCTGCTGAAGACCTTCTACCACAACAACACCGAGCAGCGCTTCGAGTACGGCATTGTACAGCTAGCCAAGGGAGAGGACGGCGGGGTGGTGGCGGAGTTCAAGGAGGTCACGCCAGCGACGGTGATGCCGCCAGATTGCCCTGAGATGACCTTCGACAGCTTGCTGCAGCGGGTGATGGAAGGGGTTGGGGTTTAGGAGAGGGAGTCGTGTTTCGGTGTGTGCCCCTTCACCACCCTCACAGCTCATTCCTCTCACGCCCACCCGAGCGCTGTTATCGTACTCCACCGCCACAGTTGTAGTGTTTCATCGCCCTTCAGTCGTGCGCACCGGCAGCGGTATGGGGGGAGGGGGAGGGGGGGTCCAGTGAGGAAGAGGGTCGGGGGTGGCCTGGGGATGCAGCCGATGGCGAGGGGGTGAAAGATTTTGCCTACCGTTCAGAGCGCACAGCGTGATGCTGTGCTTTTGATGTGCGCACGCGCGCGCCTGGTTAGCGGGGACGAGGGTGAATGAGCGTGCGCAAAGTGCAGAGGTGTGCGTGATGTCGCACCCTATGTTGTTTCTCTTCACCAGTCAGACGGCTGAGGATAATGATTTCTGCCCACCCCACATCCTCCACCCTTCGACGGGGCTCACACAGAAAACGGAAAGGGATCAAGGTGGCACGGACGGATGATACGCTCGGGGCTGTGAGTTGGAGGGAGGGAGGGGAAGGGGGAGTGTCCGTGCATGTGCTGGGCACATCACCCTCGCACAGGCATCTCGTGGCAGTGGACCTGATTGCACCTCTTCTGTGTGTGCGCGAGCGTGTGAACACGTTTGTGTCTGAAGAGATGTGATTGGCAGCTGCTCTGCACCACTGTGCGTCTCCCTTACAGCACTGCCGCGCAGCTTGCGTAGCCTTCAAGAACCTCTCCACTGGGTAGGGGTGGTTGCCTCCTCGGTACTACTCACTCACTCACTCCGCCTCTCTGTGACCATTGCATGCACGACCTTCTGGCGCATGCAACCGGTGTTTGATGGCTTCGCTCTTACGAGCTTCCCGCGCTGTGTGTCCTTCTGCCTGTCTGAGTGCAACAGGTCATAAGCGCTCCCTTCCTCCGCTCTTTTCACTGCGGCGTCGCTCCGCGCTGAGTCGCGTACCCGCATCTCCGTACACGCACACACACACACAGCACACGCGCGCACTCCACAGGCAAAACGGTGCTGCACTCGAGCATCGCCGCAACAACAGCAGAATAAAAGTTTTTTTAGGCGTCCCGCCTCACCGCACGGCTACGAGACCAACGGAGGAGGAGGAGGAGGCGTTCGACTGGCACACCGCTGTTAGTGCGCACGTCAGCAGCCCATCACCACCACCTTCGTACCCCCTGAAGTGGGGCTGTCTCTCCTCCTTCCCTTATCCTCTCTAGGTTTGCTGCGAACAGGTGCAGGGGTAGACACCATACTATCGTGAAGGCGTGCGCACATCCATAGAGGTACTTCTTCCCTCTCTCCCCCGGCCGCGAGCAGTACGCTGAAGTCGAAAGGGAGCAAGCGCCAGCAACTTACACTAGAGGAAAGTCGGCAGCCGCAATCAGCTCTCCTGTGCTGCCTCCGCATCCATCTTTGCTGCCGTTGTTTGCCATTATCCGCCACTTCACCGCCCACCACGACGGCCGTTGCGTGGTGAGTCTGCGAACTGCAACGGTGGTGAAGAAAACCACAAGGAGAGAGACGGAGGCACACACACACACACACGCACACGCATACGAACCCGCATAAGCCCAGAGAAAAACGTCCTCTGCCTCCCCCCTCCCTCCCTCGCGGCTCTGTGCTGTGGGCCGCGCCACCCACTGACTCTCTGCTCCGTCTGGGGTGCCCGTACGTTTGTGGGGAGTGCGCGGGCGGCTGCTCTTCCAAGCTCACACAGACGGCACCACCTTCTGCTTTAGTATTGGTCTTTATCTTCGCCCCCACCCCCAACTCTTCAACGGGCGTCTGTGCCTGCGCCTGTCTGCGCTCGTTACCGTTGTGGTGCTATCACTGCTTTAGCGGCATCGCCTCACGCTTCGCCCCTCACACCTTTCTCTCTCGTGTTTGGGCTTCGGGTGGCGAAGGGGCGGAGGCGGAGGAGGAAGAGGGTGCGTGCCTTTACGCTACGCTGAGGGGCGTTTGACCGCCGTGTCTCCGTCCCCCGTCACTGTCACACCCTTCGTGCCGTGTCACTGCATGGGTCTTGTTGGCTTGGCTTCTTTTTTGGGTACACCGCCATTCTGTTTCGTGCGCTCGCCACATCTTCCTCACCCTGCCGTCTGCCGTCTGCCCTCGTTGTTGCTGCCATTGGTTTGCTGCAAGCATATTTCTTCCTCGTCGTGTTCGGTGCGTCCGTCTAACCCTGCCTCGCGCAGGTCGGTGAGAAGTGTGTGTCCGTCTGGGCTGGGGCGCCGCTGACCCCATCGCCTCTTCCTTGTTCCGTGTGTCTTTACTCGATTTCGGGTCGGTGCCGTCGTGCCCACCCGCCCGTTTTGCTGTGGTGTGTCTCCTGTGTCTTTTCTTTTAGATCGGCACATCCGTCGCGTGCGTGTGTGCGCGCCATCACCTCCTTTTTCCGTTGGCGCGGCTTGTCGGCGTCTCTGCAGTGCTCTCGCTGCGTTTTTCTTCGTCCCCCCCCGCCGGGAGGACATCCTTTTGTGCCTGTAGGGTGGAGTAGGGTAGGGTGGGCACTGCGCACGGCTGCGGTTCGCGCTCGCTCTCACAGGCTCACGCCGCGCTCCTCCCCTGCCACCCTCGGGCCTTCTCAACCCCCCCCACTGTGCGCGTTGTGGCGTTGCTGTGCTGTAGAAGAGCACGTCGAGAGAGAAAGTCTCAGACACGGCGAGCGCACGTCGCACGAGCGTCCGTGCACGAGCGCAGCGGTTCGCGTCACCTCTCCGTATGAGTTGTCGCTCTTTCTCTCTGCGTTGTTTGGACTCCTGCTGAGCTGCGATGGGTAACGAGGCGTCCAAGTCCCGCGGCACGGCATCGGCGAGCAACCCATTGGGCCGGAACTCGCAGTCGGAGGCGGCAGTGGGCTCCGATGGTGCTCCCGCAGCTACAGAGAGGGCGGGATCGCCAAGTGCCGCGAGTACCGCTGCATCGGCTCCCAGCCGTCCCATAGCGCTGTCGGCCGAGCCACCACCAGTGAGATCGGCGAGTGGGACCATGGACACCGTCGGCTCGTCAGTGCCGCGCTACGTGGATGCAAAGAGTATGGTGTACACCCTTCCCTGCTTTACCCCGGACAGGTCGCTGAGCAGCCCGACGAGCGGCGGCGCTGGTCCACGGAGCCAACCGATCGCGATACAGATGTCTATCTCACAGCAGCTGCCGATGATATCCTCCAGCAGTGACTTCCGCGCATGCGCACCATCCTCGCCGCTCTCCCCATCCCGCCGGCGTTTCGCTGCGAATCTGTCGAGCACACTCGAGATCCCGACGTACAACACGACCACCTCCACCGTCGTGGAGGATCTGTCCTGCAGCTCGCCAGTGCTCAAGTCGTACCGGCAGCACTCCTTCTCCCAACCGAGGTGGGATGCGTGTCTGGCCGACTCCCCCAAATCCCCAGGCATGAGCATCCACGGCTGCGCATCCCTCAGCGCCGGAGCCTCCGAGGCACCGGTGGCGATGAGCCCGGCCACCTCGTTCTCGTCTGGGGCTGGCAGCAGCTCGCACAGCACGGCGATCCACACAAAGTTCCTCGAGATAACCGGGCACCCGCTGGGCTTGGAGAACTACGGCAACACCTGCTACTGCAACTCTGTCATCCAGCTGATCTACCACTGCGCCCCACTGCGGCTGCGGCTGCTCGAGCTGCACCACGTCTACCTCACCAAGAAGGGCAAGTCCGGCTTCGAGGAGGGCACGGTGCTCTTCCACCTCTGCAGTCTCATCGGCGCTATGCACAAGTCGAACAACCGCACCAAGGACAAGTACCAGCGCGAGAAGATCGTCCCAAAGGACCTGCTAAACTGCGTGCGCGCCAAGAACGAGGTCTTCAACAACGACATGCAGCAAGACGCGCACGAGTTCACCATGTTTCTGCTGAATGACATCTGGGACACGGAGCAGCGCATCATGGCCGACCCCGCCAACGTGAACCTCTTCCTCAAGCACGAGGCGTCCATGAAGAAGAAGGGGTCGTTGCCCTTCTCCTGGAAGCACAGCAAGGATAAGCACATCAGCAGTCACAAGGAAAACAAGCTTGACAAGACAACCTCGGCAGCGGCCACCAACAGCGACGCCGGCACGAGCGGGGGCAAGGCGGTGGATGCACAGCAGCACTTCAGCAGGGAGCTCACCCCTCTCCAGGTAATCCTGCAAGGCCAGTTTGGCTCCCTCACCGCCTGCCTCGAGTGCGAGAACGTGACCGCCCGAGATGAGGTCTTCATGGACCTCAGCCTCGAGACGGCACAGGGCACGTCCCTGCTCCGCTGTCTCGACCACTTCGGCGACCCCGAGTACTTCTGGGGGACGAACAAGCTGCGCTGCGAGGAGTGCAAGATGCCGGTGCGCGCCGCCAAGACGATCCACGTGCAGCAGCTGCCGCAGTATGCGCTCCTTATCCACCTGAAGCGCTTCCAGTACGACGTGAAGAAGCAGACCTTCACCAAGAAGGCAGATCACGTCGCACTGCCGATGCAGATGGACGTGGAGGAGTACCTGACGGACCCAGAGGTGATCGAGCAGAACCTGCGCAACAAGCAGGCGCGCTCGCAGAAGAACAGCGGCGTTGACGCGGGCAGCAGCACCGGCGGGCACGACAACAGCGGCAGCGGACAGAAAAACGGGGCGAACACCACTTCGTCGCTCGACACATTCAAGCCGGCGTCGGAGGAGGTGCGCCGCAAGCTTCGTGGCGTCGCCCGCCACAAGGCGCGCTTCGAGCTGACAGGCTTTGTCGCCCACATTGGCGAGGGACCGAACTCTGGGCACTACTTCACGTGTGTCCGCTACGGTCCTCAGCTGTGGCGCCGCTTCGACGACGAGACTGTGTCGACGATGGCGGAGCGAGATGTGAAGCAGTACTTTGGCGTTCCATCCGACGCTGTCGGCGTAGTCACGACGACGGCCTACATCCTGCTCTACGAGCGCGTTGCGTAGAGTCGCGTGTGCGCTGGTGGGCAGCCTGTAGACGAGCTCGATGCGCGGATGTGTAGGCGGGTCTGCGGCTGTGCGGGGAGCTGATGTATATGGGTGATGACGGTGGAGCTGGTGACGCTGGAAGGCGTGTTGCTGCACACAACGCTCGCGGAGCAGGGCAAGACCGGATCGTGCAGTTCAAGGTTCAAGTGAGCGGCAGAGGGAGAGAACGTCCGGTGTGCGTGGATGGCTGTGGTCCCTGCACGCCCCTGCGGTGCTTCTCAGGTGGTGTTTGTGTCGCCTTTTCGTTCGGTGTTCTCGCCCCCCCCCTCGTCCTCCCCATTGCGGATGACCACGGTTGCCGCACCTTTACGTGTCCTGCTGCGTGTCTCGGTCTGTGTGCGTGCGTGTGCGCAGGGATGGGTGCTCCAGCACGCCTCTCTCGCTCCCTGGTATCGCCGTCTTCGACCGCTTTCTCCTTCTCCTTCGGCCTCGCCTCCGCCTCCCCCTCCCCCTCTCTGCGTGTGTACGTGTGACTGTCCGTAGGGAGGAGTGTGGGGGAGGGAGGGCACGTGTGCACTCACCTCATGCCATGATGTGAGGTGCGCCTGCGAGCGGTGAGTGAGGTCGCATCCCCGCCTCTCCTCTTCTCCCCCGCAGCTGGCACGTGTGCGATCAGCCCCCACCCCCTCCGATGTGGGCGGGGCCACGCGTGCATCGGCGCCGTCCTCTCCTGTGTCCCTTACGGGGCTTTTTTGTCTGCCTCTGTCGCACACCTCAGCCGAGAAGTTCGATGGATGCTTGTCTGCCCTCCCGCTTCCCGCTGCTTCTCAGGGCACAAACGGTTTGCCCTCTCGTGTGCGGCCTCGGCGGTGCATGTCGGGTCGGCTTCCGGCCGCGGCGTTCGTGTATGTAAACATAGGCATGTGCATGTGTGCGCGGTAGCTCTCTTCCACCCCCTTCCTCCCATGCTGGGGAGGATGCCACCTGGCTTTACGGCCTTGTCTGCCAGTTCAAGGCAGTCCCCCACCCTGGCCAGCCTCCATCACGTCCGCCACCGGGTGCGATACGGCAGATGAGAGGAGGGGTGGGCCCTGCGCTGTCACCGACGTCATTCAACAGACAAGCAGCGATTCTGCAAAGGCGGCGCGCAGAGGTCCGCCCTCTCCTCCTCCTCCTCCTCCCTCCCCCCCGCCCCTACCGGGCGACGCCCCCAGCAGGCTAGAAGATGGGGGTGGAGCACCGCCCCGCACCGCCCCCCCCCCCACTCACTCTAGACTGCCGTCTTCCTTCCCACCGACTCTCTCTCTCCCTCACATCTCACATCAGCGAGGGGCAGGTGGTGGTCACACGTGCGCAGACGCGTCGGTGCAGGCGTCGGGGCACACCTCGCGCACGGGCACGTGTGCCCAACTTTTCGCCCCTCCTGTTGTGCGACGCCCAAGCGTCCCCTGCGGTGAGGGGGGCGGGCGGGCCCGATGCTGTGCTCGCTCTCTCCCCTTCTCCCATCTGTTTTCTCGTCCTGTCAGATGCACTTTATCCAGTGTGCGCACAGTACTCATAATGCCACCCAACGACAGCGAGGGCGCCCCCACCACCACCACCACCACCATCACGCCAACCAGGACACCTCACCTCCTTCGCGCTCCCTCCCTCCTCGTGTTTGCCTGTCGTGCGTGAGCCGCTTGTCGATGTCTCCTCTTCCTCGGCTACACGCACCCACACATCGTCTCTCCGCCTTCTCTGCGCCTCCCCCCTCCCCCCCCCACCGTCTGCTGGGGACCACTGCTGTGTCTGTGGAGGCGGGGATGGACGCCCACACCCCCTCCCTCCCTCCCTCGTCGTCCGGCCGTCCACCGCTCTGTGCACGTACGTCATCCCTCCCTCTCCCTCTCCTCCCCTTTCTGTTCCTTCGCTTGCTTACAGTTGTGTGTGGGTGGGTGGGCGTGGGTGGGTGGGTGGGTGCAGGTGTGGGCGTTCGCGTCTCTGTGCTCTTGCTGCGCTGTTCCGTGTCAATCTGCTTTGGCGGAAAGGAGTTCCTCGTCGAGCTTACAGAAACACAACGAGAGCCACCTCCTCGCGGCGCTGCTGGTCATGCATTGTGCCGCACTTGGCGAGCTTGTTTATCGTGTGTGGCCCGGCGTGGAAGACGTCGCATCGCCGTCGTGGAGCGTCCTCCTTGTAACTCCCGCGCCCACCGCTCCGGAGATGGTCTCCTCTTGGCATTTCGCTTGCATCCTCTCTCTCCCCCTCCCTTTCTCTTCGCCGAGCTGTCTTGTGCCTCACATGGGCGATCATTGCGGCGCACAGACGGCCCCATCGCGCCTCGCACTCCATCCTCTGGTTGGCTTGGTTGGCCGTGTGTGTGTGTGTGTGTGTGTGTGTGTGTGTGTGTGTGTGTGTGTGTGTGTGTGCGGGTGCGTGTGTTCACCTCCCACACTTTGCGCATGCACGCTTGCGCCGATCTGCTGCCGTTGCTCCCCCACGCCGGCCGCCTGCCACTCCCGCGGAAATCTGAAGCATGTGGTCACTGCTCCGCTCCAGCCCCGTCGTTGCCCCCTCCGTATTGGCAGCAGCCGCTGCAGAGCGTCAGCGCCGATACTCCGTCTGTGGCATCTCTCGAGGCACCACTGTGATTCACGTTTCCCTCCGCCACTACCACGGCTACTCCGACGGGCAGCGCACACCGCATGGGCAGCGAAGCGCCTCCTCTGCGCCTGCCACCGACAGCAGGGGTCGTCGGGATTATGTCCCGGTGCGTTCGTCGTCCGCGCCTCCGCAGCACCATCCCTCGCAGGATGGGCAGCTGCAGCAGTGTCGCGGCCAGCAGCAGAGAGGTACGTCACTTGCGGCGGCCGAGGCGGCCTCCACCGGCCTGGCCACAGCCTGCTCTACCTTCTGGTCGCAGTCCGTGAAACATGTGTCGGCCGCTACACTGAAGCGGCAGCACGCGTTCGAGCGCGCACAGGACAAGAAGTCGCGGTTCCTCGTCCGCCGCAGCATCCGCGATGATGGCGCCATATCTAACCTCTTTCCTCTCAACTTTTGTGTCGCGGATGCGTCGCACTCAGACAGCCACCGCGGCGCACCACCGACGGGCACGCACTTTTACATCTACGAGGTGTACGTGACGCGGCTGGCGGCGCCACAGCGGGGAGGCAGCGCTGCGAGAGGCTCCCCTTCGCCTCCTGGTGCGGGGGCACGCGGCAAGGACAGAGCCGGTGCCGCCGCTACCGCGACGGCGATTGGCGGCGTGCAGGCGGGTGGACTGGCGTCGGTGGAGCGGCGTGTTTCGCCTGGACGCGCGTGGAGAGCGGTGGAGCGGTTTCTGCGCCACAAATACGCCGGGGCAGCCGCGGCGTTACTGCCGCCGTTGGTGCAGCTGAGTAGCAAGGTGTATGCTGCGGCCCCCCTCCCAGCCGACGCACTAGTGCTACCGAGAGCATACTTCGATATCGGCTGGCAGACGGCGGTGCTACGCCTGCAGCGCCGGTGCCACTTTACTGAACTGCCACCGAGCGAGCTACAGATGCTGCTGAACAAGATCGTTCCCGAGGTGGCGCGTACATCTCACCGCGAACAGCGGCAGAAGGTAGGCGCCACACCAGCCTTCCTCGAGGTGGTGCGGGAGAAGACCGGCAAGCTGGTGTGCACGACGCAGGGCGTGTCAGCTGGCGGGTTGCGGCTGTATCAAGGTGCGCTGGTGCAGGCCATCTTTGTGGACAGCTCGGCTGCGCTCGACCCCAACGCGGCAGACACGAGGGAGGATCAGGTGGCGGGAGAAACACACACATGCAGCCTTGCGTCAGCTAAGACAGGTGCAAGTAGCGGCGCCAAATCCCCTATTGACGCGGGCGCCTGTCCCATCGCCACTCGCCACCTCGGCGACACCCCGGTGGGCCTTACCGACACCGCCGCGGCGGTGCACTTCCAGGTGGTCGCATTCCTCCGCCCCTTTGCCTATCGGGGCACTCACGCCGAGAGTTACCGGATCCGCGACGCCTCAGGCGTGTACTTGGCCTCCCTCTGGGCCCCCGCACAACCACGCTCGCTGACCGTCGGCGCGGTCTACGCAGCTGCCCCAGTGCGCATCCGCGAATTTGCGGAGCGCGGCAATGCCCGGCTCATCGAATTCCTCGATGACACCACCCTCACCCTCCTCTCTGCCCGCACCGCCACACCATCAGCCAGCCTCAGCAGCGGCACTGCCATGGCGCAGTCCTTCTCGCCACGCAGCGGCAGCGGTAACGGCGGCGCCACACCGAAGGCGAGTCGTCTCCCAGGTCAGCTGAGCCTGAAGATCGACACAAAGGGCACGATCGCGTCGGAGGTGTCACTGTGGGAAGAGGTGCTGCAGCACTTTGGCCACGGCCCGTACGACGAGGCGGCCCAGCAGCGCATCCGCAAGTCCGTTCAAGGCATCCCTGTCGTCATCTCCTACTCGCTGCGTCAGAGCATCGTGCGCGACGTCCGCTTCGACGGCGACGCGCTGCTGGCTGCCGTCTCTCATACGCACGACCTCGCCGCCGCCAAGGAGGGCAGGGGGCAATCGGTAGGCGCAGGTGCGCCACACTCTTCTTCTCCCAACGACGACGCCGTGGCAGACAACCGGGCACGTGAGGGCTTGAGTGCGCCGATGCTGTGCGTACGAGAGCCGCGCCTTCTGCCACTGATGCCGCACCTCGACTCGCAGCAGCCGTGTGCCATTCTTGTTGATCACACCATTGTGCCGCTGCAGGTCTTGCACTGCTGCTTCGATCCTCGCATGCGTAGCTGGCAGGACATCGGTGTTTCCGCGCTGTCTCTCATGCCACAGCAGCGCGCAGCGCTGCTGGAGTCGGTTCGCGCGCTGCTCGCGAACGGCCTGCAGCGGTGGGGCATTGATCTGTCGGCCAACCCCTATCGGACCAAGGCGCTCTCTCTCCTGCCGGCCCCCATGAAGTGTGTCGTGCCGCAGCGACGACCGGTCACCGGGTTCGCAAATCCAGCCGTCGTGGCCTTTCCTACCACCATCGTCGTCATCGGCGTCACCGGACCACGATGCACGGCGGAGCAGTCGCGGCGCATCAGCCTCACCGCTCAGCACCTGGCGCACTACTTTCGCACAAGATTCGTGGCAACCCTAGCGGACGAAAGCACTGCCGTCCAGTATGTGCACGAGCAGCTCATGTGCACGCCGGCTGCCGTTGCTGCCCCGACCGGCCAGCCGACCGCCTCGCTGAGGGACCCAAATGCGTCCGTGATCCTCATCACCAACGAAGTCGACACACGCGCGACTCGGTGGCTCAAAGTGGAGTGCATGTGCCGCGGGGCGCACTTTATCGCCATTCCCGCGTCGTCGAACCCGAGGAAACTCAACCTCGTCGGCGCGCAGCTGCGGCTGCGTATCGCGACTCAGTTCGAGCTAAACCCGCTACGCGGCGTCGACCTGCGCAAGGAGCTGCCCGTGCTGGGCCACCGTCACGTGCTGATCATCGGGGTGGACTCGTGCCACACGAATACACACAGCGTCGGCACGATCGTCGGCATCCTCAGCACGCCCACGGAGAACAAACTGCTGCCTTACTTTTGGCGGCACGATGCACGCGGGCGCGAGACGCAGCACGTCGCAAAGCATTTCCGCGGTATTTTGGCGGGAGCCGTGGCGCTGTCCGGCAGGGTGGACGAGGTGGTGGTCTTCCAAGATGGCGACATCTTTAGCGAGCTGGTTGGGGTCAAGGAGGAGCTCACGACACAGGTGCCCAACTGCGGCCTTACCTTCATGTGCTTGCACAAGCGTTGCAACGTGCGCTTCATGCACGCCTCGCCAGGGCAAGGCGGCAGCATGGCGACGCGCAGTCAAGCTTCCGATGCTGCAAGCGCAAGCGACGATGTCGAGAAGGCTGACCGGGACACGAACGACCTCCGTGAGGACAACAGCCTTCACAATCTTGTGAAGGGAGTTGTTATCCCCGCTCTGGCGCCAGTGCCGTTGGACCATCAACTTGCCGCCAACTCCTTTTACCTGCAAGCGCACGAGTCGTCCATGTCGACGGCGCGGATCGTGCAGTACACGGTCCACCACGTAAGTCCTTCCCTCGACGTAACAGATGTGCAGCAGATCGCCAACATCATGGCCAATGTGCTGGCGCCGCAGGCGACAAAGCTGCCTATGTCCACCCGATGTGCGCACCGGCTGGCTGATCAAGCGGAGCGCCTGCTCGACGCAGTGCCGCAGCTCACGGCGGACATGATTCCGCAGCCACTGTGCAACCGCCTGTGGTTCCTCTAGCGGCACATGGCGGTGTCGCCGCGTGCACACACACACACACATACTGAAAGGTCGCACAGACATGCGCGCACTCATCAACGTGCCGTCTGCTGGCTCCTCGATCGATGATGGGGTTCTTGCTGGTGTGTGGTGTGCGTACTTCAGCGCTGCCACAGCGGCGTTGGGGATCGGCCGTGTCTTGTCTGCATGTTTGTGTGTGTTCATCTTACTTCTGCCCCCCTCCCTCGTGGTGATGCTGCTGCTGTTCTGCTCCGTTCTTCTCTCTCATCCCGCCTATTCATTTCACTAATTTCGTTGTTGATGGCATCGGTGTGCACGCGCGTGTGTTTCTGCGTGTGTGCGTGTGTGCGTGTGTGCTCTTCGTTGTTGCTGCCGCACTCCCTCCCTCCCCCTCCCCCCTTTCGATCCGCCAATGCACGAACGCGCAGACACGCACACACGCATGTCAGAACTCGCCAGTGCAATCATCGCTGTACAGCTCCGCGTCGCCCCTGGCGTGGGCGTGCGTGTGTACGGTGCTTTTCCCCCTTTGCCAGATGATGGCACATGCAGAGACGCGATGCCATATTGCAGACACGTGCACACAGACAAGGTAAGAGACAGAGATGTAACCACCGTTGCAGCAGCCGCCCCCTTCCCCCTTCCCCAAAGAAAACGAAGGCGAAACCACGTGGAGGGGTGAGCGCGGTTGGGGACAGGCCGCCGTAGGGATGCGTCGGTGCCTGCCACCGTCTTCGTTTAGGTGGCACTCACACACCCCGCGCTAGCACCTGGAGCGGGCGGGGGGAGGGGGGCGGAGGCGCACAGCGCATTCGCACCCCTCCTCTTCTTTATCCTCCATCTCCCCTTCGACTCGCTCGCTCTCACTCTTCCTGCGTTGCACGGGCCAACGGGCCACGGTGCAGATGTCGGTAGAGTGTGTGGGTGGGTGTGTCACTGCATTGCACGTCGGCAGCTCACTGCGCCTCTCCTCCCCCTCCTCCTCCTCCTCCCGCGCTTACCTTTGGTTGGGTATCCACACACACACACACACACAAGCATACATACGTATAGACGAGGCACGGGCGCGCACGTCATGCTTTTCGGATCCCAGACGCTGCACCGACGTGCGTCTGCCCAGGCTCTCGCGACAAGGGGCGCACTGAACACGGCAGTCTCATGGACATCGACCCGCACCCTTGCCTTGTCTGCCTCCCTGCGGTGGTGTAGTAGTACGAGCAGCAGCAGTAGCAATACAGCGCGTTGCGAGGGCAGCGCGGACGGCGAGAACGCCTCCTCGGCGAACACATCGGCGCCCAACTCCTCTACAGCGGGGACGGCCGCACCCAAGCGTCGAGTGCAGATAGCGGTGGTGGGCAGTGGGCCCAGCGGCTGTTTCGTTGCCAGCCACCTTGTCAAGAAGCACCTCGACCTGCACGTGGACATCTTTGAGCGGCTGCCAGTGCCGTTTGGTCTATGCCGCTACGGCGTGTCGCCAGATCACCCGGACGTGAAAAACGTGGAGAAGCAATTCATGGATCTCTTCCAGAGCGGGCGCGTGACGTGGGTCGGGAACGTGTCCATTGGGAAGGAGATCCCGCTGCAGGCGCTGCTGGCGCACTACGCGGCGGTGGTGTTCGCGACGGGCGCGGACGGGTCAAAGCAGCTACGTATCCCGGGCGAGGACCTCGGCGGCGTCATCCCCGCCCGGAGCTTTGTGGAGTTCTACAACACCTTCCCGTTTCCGTACGGCTCGCCGCACTTCTGCCCCTTCGATCTTGAACGCACAAAGCGCGTCGTCGTCATCGGGAACGGCAACGTGGCGATGGACGTGGTGCGGGTGCTCGGTGGGTCGTACAAGTACTTCTCTCCAACCGACATGAACTGTGTTTCCATCAAGGAGCTCATGAAGAATCAGGTGGAGCACATCAGCGTGGTGGCCCGCCGCGGCGTTGAGCACTCCGCGTTCGCCACCGCCGAGTTCCGCGAGATCACCAAGTATCAGGAAGACCATGTGAAAGTCGAGGTGGACCACTTCGACCTCGGCGCAGCGGTGGCGGCAATGCCGGCCGGCAAGGTCATGCGTGCGCACAAGCGCATGATGGAGCTCGTGCATCAATATGCGCTGACCAGCGAAGAAGCGGCCGCCGAAGCGGTGCAGTTGGCAACGGATGCGCAGGGCGTGCCACTTCCGAGCGCCATCGCGGCGAGCGCTGCCGCCTCGCCTGCAGAGCCGCCTGCAACGACGACAGCATCGGAATACGGAATGAGTCGCCCACAACGCGGCATCCGGGGGCCGTGCTGCCTTCGCTTCCGATACAACCTCACCCCGATCGCCATCCTGCCCAGCCGCCACCGCAAGAACTACATTGGCGGGGTTCTCTTCAAGAAGACGCGTGCCGAGGCACCGCGCAAGGCAGCAGAAGACGAGGGCGAGTACTGCGTCGTGCCATGCGACCTCGTCATGACCTCCATCGGCTACCGCTCTGACAGCATCCCCGGCGTCCCGTTCGACGACCGCGCCGGTGTCATCGACAATGAGAAGGGGCGCGTGAAGGGTATGCCGCGTGTGTACTGCGCCGGCTGGGCCAAGAATGGTGCCAAGGGCATCATCCTCCACTCCGTCGTCGATGCGCAGGAGACGGCAGCGACCATTCTGGCGGACATGGAGGCAGGCGTCATCCCGACAGAGCCGACAGCGCAGCCGGAGGAGGCCGAGGGAACCGCAGCGGCGGTCGGGTCCTCGTCATCCAACGCGGCCGAAGCCGAGCCGGTGGAGGTGGTGTCCTTTGAACACGGCAACTCCACGCCTCACCGACAGGCGGCCGGTGCTGCCACCACAACGATGTACGGCAAGTACGGTCTCGTCGACTACTTCGTCACCAAAAAGCTTCAGCCTGTGTCCATTGCGGGCCTGCAGCGCATCTTGCACGTGGAGCACCAACGTGGTGTCGACCTCGGCAAGAAGGCGGAGAAGATCAGCACGGTGCGCGACATGCTCGACGTGGCCCTCGGTGGTGACGTAGGCAAGAAGGCTGACGAGCGTATTCGCGGGATCACCCCCGCCCGCTCTGACGCGATGCTGTACCTGAAGGAGCTGCTCGACGACGATACGGACTTGAGGGCGTTTGCTCGCCAGGTTGCGCGGGATGTGCCACACAAGCTTGCCCAGCAACATCCGCTTGGCACCATCGCACCTGGACAGCTGTAGGCCTCCATCTCCCTTTGATTGGACGTCGAACGCGTTGTGGGGGGCGCGGCTTGCTTGGCCATCTTTTATCTCTCTCTCTCGCACTACCGCGCAAACGACAAGGCTACGGGCGGGATGTGGCCACTCACAGCGCCGCGTAGCACGTAGACGTGCAGCACGTGTATGTTTCTCTCTCTGCGTGTGTGTGTGTGTGTGTGTGCGTCTGCCCCTCGCCCTTCTCTTGCGGAAGGCGAATCCATACAGAGCAGCGACGCGATGCCAGGTATGGGCCTGCGGGCTGTTGCGTGGAGGAGGGCACTTTCCCTCGCGGTCACGCCGGTACATGTGTCCTCGACGCTGTTGCGCTCACTCTCTCCTGTGCCCTCTTTTCGCCTGTTCCATTGCGGCTCTCCCGTCAACCCCACCCCACCACCACCACCCCCACGCATCCCCGGCGGCGGCTATCACGTCTTTGCGTGCGTCCACGCGGACGTCATCCGGTGCTCTCCCCTGCCACCAACGGTGATACCGCACACGTGCGCAATATTCACATATCATACACAACTTCTCCTCCCCTGCACACATACACACACGCACATGCACACACACACACACACACACCGGCGCGGACAGCTCTCTCCTTCGCTCCGCCTTCAGCCACACAACCGCATCCCTGCCAACATTCCTTGCTTGTCTTTTCATTATTTTTCGTTTGCAACGCCAGCTGGACACACACGTACACGCCACCACCACCCTCAGCAGCAGTAGCAGTCTCTCCGAGCCCTACACCGCCACCTCCTCTGACCCTCTCGCTCCTGTTTTCCCCACGCAAGCACTTCAACGCCATGTCCGAACTACAGAGCCTCGCCCCGGAGACGGCCTTCACCGTCGCATCTACGTTCCTCGCGTACTACTACAGCGAGTTCGTGAAGCTGAACGAGCTGGCGCGCATGTCCGACCTGTATGACGAGCGGTCCTACATGACGCTTGTGGACTTCCGCGACGAGGTGCCGGTGGTGGCGCACGGCCGCAACGCAGTGGCAAACCTGCTGGCGAAGCTTGACAGCACGCTCGGTCAGCGCAAAATCGAGATCATTACTGTGGACACCGTGGCCCTGCCGCACAACTGCGTTCAGGTCATATGCCAGGGCGTGATGTACCTGCGTGAGTACCGCCGTGTGTTCCTGCACGTCTTCATGCTGGAGCCAACAGCGTACCGCACCAAGACGTATCACATCGCCTCCGACTACCTGCGCTTTGTAGACTCGGAGAAGGAGGTCATCCCAGAGGGTGCCGTGGTTATTGCAGCCGACCAAGTCGCCGCCTACCTCGAGGAGAGCCGCCGCCGTGTCGAGGAGGAGCAGCGCCGCCAGCTCCTGGAGTTCCAGCAGCGCATCCGTCTGCAGCAGCAGCAGCTGCTGCAGCAGCAGCAGCAGAAGGCCGCCGCTATGAACGTGCCTGCCCCCGCCTCCCGCCAGTCTCGCCCGGTTGTCTCGGCCTCGTGCGAACCATCCGATCCCCAAGAGCAGCAGCGCCCCGCCCGCCCACCGCGCGATGGCGTCCGCCCCGCTCGCGGTGAGCGCAAGCCCCGTGAGCTGCGCGAAAACCGTGAGCCGCGCGAGAACCGCGAGCTGCGCGAGAACCGTGGCGAGCGCAAGCCTCGGGAGCCTCGTGGTGAGCACAAGCCGCGCGAGGGGGAAGAAAAGGTCGCTGCTGCGTCACCGTTTCGCCCGCCTGGTGAAGGAAAGAAAAGTGGCGAGCGCGGCAACCGGAAGCCTGCCGCCGCCGCGAACGCCGCGAAAGGCGCAGCAGATACTGCTGCTGCTACCCCGGCCCCCGCCGCGGAGCGGAAGCCGCGCCGCGAGTCGAGCCCGACCGCTGCTATTATCATACTTCGTGTGCCGAAGAAGATCAAGCTGTCGGACATCAAGGCGGAGCTGGTCAGCCAGGGTTTCTCCGAGCTGAAGGACCTCTTTTGGTGCGGCCGCGACAGCGCCCACGCAGTGGTGAAGTTCTCCGCAGTGGAAAAGGCGACAGAGGTCTTTGAGACGAAGCCCTTCAAGATTCAAGGCGAGAGCCTGAACATGGACTACTACCACGAGTAGGCAATGCCGCTGCAGGCAACCCTGCGGCGGCGGTGAGGAGGTGGAGGGCGGCGATGCAGCTGAGACGGCAGCCGATGGCGTCACCCTTGCCCGTCCACGTCTTTCCTGCAGGGCCAGCCGCATCACGCCCTCCGTGTCCGCGTGTGTGGTGCCGTCTTCAGCTCCCATTTTTTTGTTTTAGTCTAACTTGTGTGCTTCTCCTTTCCAAGAGGGGAGATGGGGAGGTGCGTGCATCCGCCTTCGCTGCCACCCGACAACCTCACTCACACAGACACGCACGCGCGTGTGTTTCTCTCGTTCTCTCCCTTCCCCCTGTGTGCCCGCGTGCGCCCTCGCTGGCGCGTTCCTCGCTGTACGGCATATCTAAAATAAAGCGCCAACCTCTAACGTACACAGAGCCAAGCACCTCGAACGACGTCAGTGCCACTGCCCATCACGACTAAGGAAGACGTTCGGAGACCCACGCACGCGCACGCACCCACCAAGGGCGAGTGGCAACTTGTCCGATGTGCAATGGAGATGCAGCCACGTGTGTGTGTGTGTGTGTCCCATGCACGTGTCGAAGAAGGCGCGAGCGCAGCTATGCTGTCATTGGCCCCTCCACCAACGACTGCCATCGCGTCATGACAGCCGTTTTCATCGCTTGCGCACCATCCCACTCTACCTCCTCTGTGGCTCACACAAACCACCGCCACGCACACGCACACCCACGCGCACGCGCACCACTTGTTCGTTGCCCTCGCGCAGCCCTTGTGATTCTTGAACTCTTTTCCCACATCCCTCGCTCCCACACGCACGCATTGGCTCTCTCCATCCATGCCGTCTTGACATCGTCTCCGTCCTCGCATTGTCCGCACACCAACACAACTGGCCACTTCGCACTACGCCCCCTTCCCCCACCTCTCCTCTCTCCGGTTCTCAGCAGTCCACGAGTGAGAGAGAGCACGCCTTAGTGCAGCCCGTCCATCGGTGTCTGTGCGTGTGTGTCTGTGTGTTGCTCTCAGGCGTCCATCGCCACTACCACCACCACCACCACCCACACGTTCGGTTTCACCTAAACCGCCCCCGCCCTCGTTGACTCCCTCCGCTCCTTACCTCTGTTTCTAGGTTTACTTCGCCGTCTTTGCAGACGGCCATTGCACCCCATCACCCACCACCCCTCTACCAACTCCGTAGCCGCCGCCAACGACCCGTCCCACTCGTCTCGGCAGTGGCGCTCTCTTCGTTGCTTCTATTTGTCGAAGTCCTCGCCTCAACACACATTGCTTGGTCACTTGGAACGCGTGCCAGGCGCCGCGCCCCCCCCCCCTCTCCCTCCTCGAGCCGTTTCGCGGTTGTCGTCGCATCAAGGAGAAAACGTACACTTTTGAACGCCGCCACGAAGACTCGCGCACAAGGAGCGAAGCGCCAGCGGGCAACTCAGCCGACGCCAACATCGACTGCCCCATCGACTATGGCAGCCTCGGGCGGCGAGGTGATTGGCCGCGAGGGCGATCCGTCCGTGCGCAGGGCGAACGCGAAGCAGCTGGCCGCCGGCTACACCAGGAAAAAGCGCCTCCTCGAGTGCTGCTACCTCTCCGCCTCCACGTTCCTCTGGTGCAGCAACGTCATCGCATGCGGCCGCTACTTTGTCTTCGCGTCCGATGCGAACTCGATGCAGCTCGTATGGGTGCCGCTGTTCATCATTGCGGCCATGACGCTGGCGGACTTCGTCTCCGGTCTCGTGCACTGGGGCATGGACACGTGGGGCACCCCTGACACGCCGATCTTTGGCACCTTCATCCGCAGCTTCCGCGAGCACCACGTTGACCAGACGGCCATGTGCAAGCACGACTTCATCGAGACGAACGCCGACACGACGCTGCCTCTCCTCCCTCTGCTGCTTATCCAGTACGCGTGCGTGCGGTCTACAAATCGCAGTGGTAACGGCTATGTCGTCAACCTGCACGTCCGCAACATCGGCGCACACGTCTTCCTCTGCACCTTCTTCATCTTCGTGGCCATCACAAACGAAATTCACAAGTGGTCGCATCAGGCGAAGCAGTCCCGCATTGTGCGCAAGGCAATGGAGATCGGCATTCTCCTCTCCCCCATTGCCCACCGCAAGCATCACAAGGACCCCTTCGACCGCACCTACTGCATCACCACGGGGTGGTTGAACCCCCTGCTCGACTCCACGAACTTCTGGCGCCACCTGGAGTCTCTGGTGTCCTCTATCACGGGCGAAATCCCGCGCGTCAACGACCAGACTCTGCTGGGGAAATAGGAGCACCGCCAAATGACGAGAAGAAAGCGCACGCATGCACGCTCGGTGTCTCTGCCGTCCCTCTCACCGTCACGTCTGGAGCTCGGTCTGTGGGCAGGGAAGAAAGAATCCGCCTCACGAGAGGACACACGCGCGCACGCGGGCGCACTCCTCCGCCTCTGTGTGTGTGCGTGCGTGCGTGTGTCCTCTCGCCGGTCCGACTCGCCTTCGCCGCACGGCCGTGTTGATATTCTCTTCTCCGCTTATGTTTTCTCTTTTCGAAGGGGGAGGTCCCTCTCCCTCTAAGCGTGGCCGAGCATGCATGTATGTGTGTGATCCGGTGGGTAAGCGGCAATGGGGGGGGTGTTGGGAGGAGAGGCATCCCCCCTCCCTCCCCCTTCCCCTTGTATTGTTTCGACTCTGTGCTCCTTAACCTGACTTGGTGTTCTCTCTCTCCTTTGATTCGTTCTCTTCCCCCATCTCCCCCTCGCTCCGTCTGTGTCGTCTGCGTGTGTGGCACACATCACACACGGATCCTGTGAGACTAACCCTCAGCCGTCCCCCCCCCTCTTCTCCCTCCCCTCAGTCTCGTCTGCATCGCCCCGCCCTCACCCGCCGCGCCGCTCTCTCTCTCTCTATCCCCCTCCACCTCTGGCTCTCCCCTCCCCCCTGCCGCCGTCACATGCTGACTTGCCTCCTCCACGTTGGTGTGACGGTGGCCGGTGGTGCCGGCAGTGGGAGAAGGCAATCTGAGGCATCGCACACGTATAGAAAGTGCACAGCCGTTCGCGTATCAGGGCGGTGTCGTCGGTGCCGTAATCGTTGGGAGAGAGAGGGAGCAGCCTCTGGTGGCCAGCGGAGAAGAATGACGCATACATGTGTGGGTGTGGGTGCCCGCGTGATGCTCGGCTGATCTGGTGGCGGGCGGGCGGGGTGGGGGATTGGCGTGCAGGAGCCACACCGGTGAGAGGGCGGACGAGGGCGATGGCGTGTGACAAATCCCAAAAGAGGTGCGAAAGACGAGTGGAAATGGGGAGCGCGACAAGCGGACAGCCACAAAGGGCGGAGGTCATCACACGAGGTGCGTCGTGTTCCGCTGACCGCGCTTCTCCGAATGCACGTATCTCATCCGCGGCAGCAGCCACGATAACGGTGCCCACAGCGTGTCCATGCTAAGCAGCTGTCGCCCGTGTCTGTGAGTCTGGGTGGGGGTGTCGGCGCTGCTAACTCTCTTCCTGCTCTCTCTCTCCTCCTCTGCTTAGCCTCTCCGTTCCTTTTCCTCGACACTTGAACGCCTCTCCACGGACGCACACCGACGGCGCTGTGCACTCGATCCCTCCTCCCTCTCTGTGCCCTGGCCCCCGCCCCTTCAAGCCTCTCGATGAAGACAATACTCCAGGTGGGGCCCGCGCAGTTCGTCATCGAAGGCGCGACTTTCCTCCTCCTCTGCGTGGATATTCGGCAAACACTAGCGGCGATCGTGAAGCTGCAGGAGTGCAGCATCTCCCTCAAGCTGCACGTCGACGAGCTGGAAACACGTCTGGCAGAGGATGCGCGCCGACTGAGAGCAGCCGGGGTAGCGCTGCCCGAAGCGCTGCCCGGCGATGACGATGACGGCGACGACACCACTGCGGGAGGCTCGCTGCTCTCTCGCGTAGGCGCCGCTTCTCGGTCGTCATGGCAGCGGCGCGCATACATAAGATCGGCGGCGCCCATGCCACGGTACGTGTGCCCCACAACTGGCCAGCGACACCCTGTCTTTCACAGAGGACCGCTCTTCATATTCTCCGAAGCGTCCTTCGATGCAGCGGAGGCGGTGGTGCAGCGCCTGCAGGCGCGCCTGCTGGAGCAGCGCCTCCTGCTAGACGAGATGGACCTGCAGGCGCTGTGCAGCGGCGGTGACGACAGTATGGTCTCCGACGCGCCGACGCGTGTGTTGCCGCTCCCCATTATGGAGCTTGACACGTACTTGTCCACGTCCGCCAATGTGATGCCGGCGTACGACGCGGAAGGAAATCGCCGCCGTTGCTCCACGACAGTAGTAGGAACATCCGCGGCTCGGCGGTATTGATCATGTGTATCAGGAGGAGGAAAGGTGGCCGTGTGTGCGTGCGTGCACGTGCCTCTGCCGCTCCCCTCAGATTGTCTTTTCTTTTTCACTGTGGAACCCCGCCCTTTCTCTCTCGTCTTCCCGTGCCGTAGCGCACGCCCCACTCGCACACACGCCCACACGCACGCTGAGTCTCTGCCGCTGCCTTCTCTCTCAGGCTGTGATGCATGCGCCGCTGGACATGCCGACGTGGATGCGCACGTGTATGTGTGTGGGCATGTGGACGAGCGTCCTCAACCAGATCAACAGCAACACGAAAAAAAAGGCAACGCCGTTCCTCCACCCCCATCCCCCATGTGTGGCCGCGCGCGCACACACGCATCGCCGTCTTTACCACCTCTGCTGTATGCCTTCGCGCTTTCTTGGGGAAGGTGCGGGACAGGGCTAGCGGGCAGACTCAGGGGGGAGGAGCCCGACAGCGGCGATGAACCACAACGTCGCCCATCGCACTCCCAATCGCTCTCTCTCTGACTCGCTCTCCCTCCTCCCTCATGTCAGCATCAGCTGCTGCCACGGCTGCCACGGCGGCACACACATCCGTTGACAGAGCCGCTGCGTCCTTCCTCGTTTTCATGTCAAGCGTGCGCAGACGCCTTCCTCCCCCGTAAGCGTATCCACTAGCGGCCCAACTCCCACGCCCGGCTCCTCGCTCATCAGCGGGGGAGGGGGGCGGTGAGGCAAAGAAGGTGGCCGTGTGTGTGTACACGCATAAGTGTCTGACGCCGCCGCTGCACCACCATCATGGCGGAGAGATCGCAGGTGCAGGTGGTGTGCACTCCGTACACCGCCATCGTCGAGGAGTACGCTCTCTTTCTAAAGGCGCGCCAGCTCGTCGTGCAGGCGTTGCCCTGTGGCAGCGCCATCGTAGGAAGCCGCCTTCCGTCACCGTGCAAGTCTGCTAGAGACCTGTACAGTGAGTCCCGTCGCTCGCCAACGGGGAGGCACAGTGCTCACGAGCACAGCATTGATACGGATGAGGACGGCGGCGGTGTCGACGCTGCCACACGCCTGGCAGCCCTGCAGCTTCCGGCGTCATGGCTGCATGCATGGCTTCGGCACACCGAGGCTTTAGCAGAGGGTGACGACGCCGACGCGGACGGCGTAGCGACGTGGCTGAAGTCGAGCGAGAAGGCGTGGCTCTCGGTGCAGCCAGCGCTCGAGTACGCCTCGTTCAGCTATGGACCCGTCCACGCCGTCAGTTGGCTGCAGTGGGAAGAAGTCAAGGCGCTCCACAGTGCCGAACAACCGCGCTGTAAATGGCACGCCGAGTCCGCCGGGAAAACGGTCAGGAGGTTGCCTGTAAGGACGCCGCCGTGCATCGTCGTGCAGGTGGTGTTACTGTGGTTTCATGAAGGTCAGATGCACCGCCTGATGCCGGAGGAGTTTGTGAACCTGGAGGCCAAGGCGCTCGCTGCTCGGTCGATGCGGCCACCGCGCGCCGCATTCACAGGGCGGTCTGTGGCGCCGCTCTCCAGGTCACTCTTCACGTGCTACATGACGCTGGAGTACCCGCCTGGCACACTGTGTCCCCACCGTGTTCCCGTGCCGATCGCGGAGCCGCTGCTGACTCGCCAAGAGCTGGTGGAGCTGGTGAGGTCCACGGCCCACATACGTCGGCACCATCCGCTCCGTGTGGCGTACCGAGTATGGCCACAGGCCACCTCACCCACGGCAGCAGCACCAGCATCGGCGCTGCCCTGGTCTGGTGGCCGCGCCGGCGTCTCCTCTGCCGCGGCACGGATCGCGGTGGCGACGCCGACCATGCGTGCGCCACCCCTGCACGCGTTGGAGAGCGACGCCGCAATGGTGGAGTTCATTCGTGATGTCTTGGCCTACGGCCACACAGCCGTGCAAGTCGTGGCGGTGCGCAGTGGCCGCGTGCCGGTACAGGATATGAATGGCAGACGGCCCGAGGCGGTCAGCAACGGTGTGCGGAGAGCACCGCAGCGGCCCTACTACACTGAGCCCAACATGCGACAGGTGGAGGAGAGACGCACCGTGCTCGTCACAAACAACGCGCGCACCGGTGACATCCATCGCGGCATCACGCGAAAATATAGCACTACTCAGCATGGCAGTCTCTCCTCCGTGTGGCGCATGGCAAGAGTCGCATCCCCGCCGCCAATGGCGGCAGCGGCGGAGGAGCAGAGCAGTTGCCGCACGGTGGAGCCACTGCCCATTGATAGGGAGGATGAGGAAGTGGAGCGCGAGAACAGCAAGGCGCCCGCAGAGGCGGGGGGGACGACGGCACTGGCAGTGGATGTCAGCAGCACGGGCTGTCTCGGAAGCTGTGGCGACGCCGCCCCCTCGCCGTCCCCACACAGCCATGAGCTGCAGACGCGGGGACCGCCCTCATCAATCCATGACAGCGACGCGATGGCCTCCGGTGAAGACGACCCGCCGCACCTCTTGCTGCAAGACGCGGTGCCGCCCTCGCTGTCCGAGGGGAGCAGGGGCAGCATCACCCCTGCTGGCGAGGCGGCCTTGCAAGGCATCCATCACGCTCACTTCGGCGATGCAGACGAATTCGGTGCGACATGGCGCGACGCCGATCGGTACACCGAGTACGGGTCAGCCAGGGGAGCGGGGGATGGTGTTGATTCACAGCAGCAGCCGGAGTTGCAGCACGAAGCGCTGCGACGCCCTCGCATGGACAGAAGCGTACAGTGCAAATTGTTTGTCGAGGATGCGCGAAAACGTAAGCTGTCGGTGCAATACCCGGAGACGCTCACGGCAGTGGACTCATGGAGTGACCATCGGGTTTCTCACGCACCGCATGTGCGTAGCCCGACGTCGTCACTGCGCAAGCCGCCTGCCGATCCAGGCGACGTCTCTGCAGGAGCTGCGGAGGGGGCGACCACAGACAACGCTCACGTGGCTGTCCCAGCACCGTGTGCGAAGTCGCCGTGCTCTGTCTCCGTTACGCAGCAGCGGCGCACCACCTCGGGTAGCTGCGGCAGCGCCACAATCCCAGACCCCGCGACAATGGTGCTCGTGCGCTACGAGGTGAGCCCCACTGTCGTGTGCGTCTCCGGCCCCGTGCAGCAGACGGTGCTGCAACATCTTCAGGAAGCCATCTTCCAGCGATGCTGCGCCCACCTGTGCCATGACCTGGGCGCGCCGCGCCCGCACTTTCACGCAGCACACCATCATCGCCACGCCGGCAGCGCACAGCCCACCAAGGCAGCCGCGAGCTTCATCAACTCCTCCTCGGCCGCTGCAGCGCCCTCCACAGAGACCGCGATGGCGGTGAGGCTCGGCAACGGCGACCGCCACACCAGAGACTCCGACCTCCCAATCACATCCACCACTGATGTGCCTCGCACCGAATTCATTCTACCGCTCCACCACTACACCTTCACCCGTGTCGAAGAGGACGCCTTGGAGCGCTGCATTGCGGAGGTCATGGGCGCCTACCAAGGCCTCGAGCAGCTGCCAGCGAAGGAGGCGGAGGAGTGGATACGGGCGACACCGAACCTTGTCTCCCCGGGGTGCGAGAAGGGGCAGGAAGTGGGCAACAGCATGGTGGTGCCGTTGCTGTCGTGATGGGTGGGTGGCGAGAGAAGGAGAGACGCTTGAGGTGGGCATGGAGGCAGAGATAAGGAGCGGCGGTATGCTGACCATTGCACACGCGCCTGCCCCTCCCTCTCGCTCTCCCATCCACCCACACACACACACCCTTCCTCCGAGCGGGAGAAGCCGTGGCCCTGTCGGCCATGAGCGGCGGCGGCCCCCTCTTTCGCCTCTCTCTTTCCATCGCGTGTGCGTGTCTGTAGAACACGCATCCACCGCCATCCCCCCCCCTCTTGTGCGTAATTTAGTTGCGTGCATGTGCGTCTGCGCGCACCACGTGAGGAGAGGCGAGACGGGGTGGGGTGGGTCGGGCTGCTCGACGGGGGTAACCTTTGAACGCCTTCTATCCTCCCCCTATCGCCTCTGTGTGGGTGTGTGCGTGTGTGCACCCCACCCCTCCCCCAACTCGATGGGGCGCCTTCGTTCGCATGTGTGGCCGCGTATGCGCGTACACACATCTCCCTGAGTCTCTCCCGCCCCTCTCCCTTCGCGTCGTTCAAGGCGGCAGATATCGTATCGAGTGAGGGAGGGAAGGGCGGAGAAGTGGTATGATGGCCCGGCGCATGCGTATGCGGGCGCAGATGTACATGGATGCATACGGACCCACACGGCGTTGCTGGTCTCCCTTGGCTCGCGCCCCTCTTTGCGGGTGCGCGGGTGTTTACTTCATCGTTACTTCTGGTCACCGTCACACTGGCAGGCACACAGCACGCCTACCCCCTCTCTCCCTCCCGCCTCCCTCCACCAGTGTTACGAGTACGCGGACAATCATCGCGCTTGCGTGGTTGATGGAGGCAGCGGAGGACGAGAGAAGCAGATCGAGAAGCTACGCCGAGTGCGTCTGCGTCTCTCTGCCAGTGTGGCGGTGATGGTTTCACGTCTGCCCAGCGCGGTGGCTCATGTCGCCCCCCGCCCGCCCGCCGCCGCCGCCGCCGTACATGTGCAGTGGAGGAGACGACATGCAGACACACACTCATGTATACGCAGATGTGGCAGACATGAATGAACATCTTCAGCGACAGCGTCCGGAGCGCAGGCATCTGTAGGACTCAGATGCAACGCAGCATCCGGCCTCCACCGCGCCCACCCCACCCCCTTCCCCTCCTTGCAGGCGAGAAGCTCTTCTCAGGAAGAACACACACACACACAAGTATCTCTCTCCCCCCTCCCCCTACTAACCCTTCTTTCACCGCGTGCTCTCCATCGCCCCTTCTGTGGGGTGTGCGACGCACTCCACCCGAACGCACATACGCACAGCAGTTGGAACGTACAGCAACAGGAGAAAAGGCAAGAACAAGGCAACAGGCAAATGGCGTTGCGAATTCCAGAAGACGATGGCGCCGACGAGTACGTCGTCACACTGCGCGGTCCGGTGCTGACAGCCGCGGAGGAGCAGAAGAAGTGGCTGCAGGAGGCCCTCATCGCCGTAGATCGCAAAAGCGCCATCATGCGCAGCAGCATGGAGAGTAAAAACAGCATGGCATTGGTGATTCGCGCCGCTGCGCAGATGCTGGATGAGCTGCGCACGAACCTACTGGAGCCGCAAAACTACTATGAGCTCTACATGAAGGTGTTCAGTATGATGGAGGTGTTTGTGGCATACCTCGAGGATGAGTACCGCGGGGGGCGACACACGCTCGAGGAGATGTATGAGCGGGTACAGTTTTGCGGCTACATTGTACCTCGCCTGTACCTGCTGATTGCGGCCGGTGCGGTGTATATCGATGCTGGAGATCAGCCAGCCCTCGAGATTGCGCGAGACTTGGTAGAGATGTGCAAGGGTGTGCAGCACCCGACCCGTGGGCTGTTTCTACGCCATTTCCTGCTGACAATGATGAAGGGCAAGCTGCCAGGTGACCCAAACCGCCGGGTCCGCGACGTCGGCAACGGGCCCACAGGGGAGGTGCAGGCGGAACAGGAGTATCCGCACAAGGAGGACGGCGGCACGGTGACGGACACCGCGAATCTGCTCGTGCAGAACTTCAAGGAGATGAACTGGCTGTGGATTCGCATGGAGGCTGGGAGCTACGTCAACCGCAACGGCGGCAGCACGAACAGTGTCGCTGCCTACAGCCCGACTACTGCCGCGCTGCCCGCCACCTCGCCTCCCCCGGCTGTGTTGGCTGCAGCATCGTCACGGTCCTCAGACGCCGCCACACGCTCGGGCTCTCCGTCGCGGTCGCTTCGCGCGGCACGTCGCACGCAGCAGGAGCGCCGTGCCATGTGTGTCTTGGTCGGCATGAACGTTGTCCGCGTGGCACAGCTGGACGGCATCAGTCGCGACGTCTATGCGAGCACCATATTGCCGCAGCTCCTGTCCATCATGGTACGCTACTGCGAGCCGTTGGCGCAGCAGTACCTCTTCGAGGTGCTCATACAAGTCTTTCCGGACGAGTTCCATCTCTTCACAATTGACAAGCTCTTCGGAGCCATCAGCCGCACTGTCCCTGGCGTCGAGGTGTCAGAGCTGCTCCGCTCGCTGATGGAGCGGCTCTGCAAGTACGCCGTGGCCGTGCAGGAGGGCGTGACGGAGGTGTCGAGTCCCGAAGAAGAGGCGAAGCTGCGCGATGTATTCCCGATGCTGCTCAGCCAGATGAGTAACATGTCCGTCTCGTACAGCGCGCAAATGTCGACCACCACCGTGATCAAGCGCACATCGACGGTGCCGCCGCCGACGCCGATGATGCTGGGTGCGTACGTGACGACCATGCGGTACCTTGCGAACGTGGCCATGACGCTCTACGGGAAGTCGGCGAAGCGCCGCTTCATGTCGCTGTCAAACATTGTCGATGTTGTGGCCTCCCAATTCCCCTCGGCGCCAGCGGACTCGTCAGAGTCGTCAGGCGTGGTCGAGCCTGCAGTTGCGGCGGCGGAGGCTTCGACACCGGTCTCCATCAGCCCAGCTGCGGCACTTGCCACGGGTCAGTTCCTCGTGCACATCATCACGGAGTGTTGTGCGACGGTGCAGGAAGTAATGGCCATGGAAGGCATTGCGGAGCTCACATCGCGCCTGCCGTTCTTGCAGAGGCGTGAGATGGCCATGGCGGTGTGCGAGGTCGCCTTGCGTGGCAGCACGGCCGCGCCGGTGCTGCCGTCCGTTAGCAAGGCAGCAAGTAGCGGCGCCGGTGGCGGTGGCTTGAAGCCAACGGTGGTGGTCACAGTGTCGCCGCCTTCGCCGCGTCTTATCACGGCTCTGGAGGACGTCGCACGCCTCTTCGAGCTGCTGGACCCGATACTTGTCGAGCAGCCCGATGCCCCATCTGACCCGCGGCTTATCTACAAGTACAACCCGGTCGTGGAGTTCGTCGACGAGCAGAACCTCGTCTCCCGCGTGCTTCACCTCCTCGCCAACGACGACCCGGCCGTCTACGCAAAGATGTTGACCGGCGTACGTAAGGTTCTCCTGCAGGGGGGCGCGCGGCGCATCCCGCTCACCTACCCGACCCTGATGACACTGCACCGGCGCGCAGCGCTGCTACTCTATGCCCAGTATCAGCGTCTCTCCTCCTCGAGCGCCAAGTCCGACGAGGGCGAGAAGGACGGCGACGAGGCTGATACGGCGGCGGCGGGGGCGTCGCAGGCGATGAAGGCTATCCGCAAGTGTTTCAGTCATGTGCACTCGGGTGACAGCAAGGGCATCCTCGAAGTGTTCGCGGTTGAGGCACCCACGGAGGCACTCAAGGAGTACCTCTTCTGCTCCAACACGGCCGATGTATGCGGCCAATCAAAGACCAGCTATGCGCTCTACGTCGAGGCGCTGACGCTGTACGAAGGTCACGTTGAGGAGAGTCACGAGCAGATCGACGCTCTTGTCGCCTGCGTGAATGCTCTGTACCAGATGCGCAACATGCCGGAGGAGAACTACGAAGTGCTGGCGGCGAAGGTGTGCCAATACGCGTCAAAGATGCTCAAGAAGCACGACCAGAGTTACCTCGTCGCCGTCTGCGCCGCGCTCTTCGCGAAGAAGCAGCTCTCGCGCGAGAACCAGGAGCGTGTGCAGGAGTGCCTGCGGCGGTCGTTGAAGCTGGCGGGGCAGGTTCTCGCCCTCGCGCAGCTGCAGCTGTACGTGCAGCTGCTGAACATATTTCTGCACTTCTTCACGTCCAAGAGCGGCTACTTGGTGTCCGTCGAACTCGTGAATGAGCTCATAGAGAAGATCTCCGAAGCGAGCGAGGTGCAGCGCAGTGAAGTCAGCGGTGACGGCAACAACAACGCCGCCGATGACGATGACGATGACGATGACAGCGATAACGCAGCCAACACGTTCGCCAAAATCCGCCTTGTCTATCGCAACATCACGAAGTACATCCGCTCTCGTCAGAGTGCCGAGGAGCGGTGGCGCGAAATCGACGTGTGAGCGGGGTGCGCGCTGTGTGCTTGTGAAAGAGAGGGAGGGAGGAGGATGGGCTAATGAATACCGAGCCTTTATCGTGTGTCTTGTCTCTGCGTGTGTGCGTGCGTATGTGTGCGTGTGTGTGCGTGTGTGTGCGTGAGTGCGGCTCGGCTTTCGAGCCCGAGTCCCTTCCTCCCTTCGTGTGGAGTGATGTGCATGGCCGTAAAGGCCGAGCGGCACACACACACATACGCACACGCACGCACGCAGAGTATTGACGTGCTCTCTCTCCTTACTTTGTCGTTTGGGGTGCTCTTGGTGTGCGTGTCGCCAGCACTCTCTGTAACAGATCTCTTTTCTTGCTTCCCCTCCGCGTGTGCGCGTGCGTCCGTGTGTGTGTGCCGCCATCGATGTCACCACACACACATACACACATGCCACCACCTCACCCCTTCCACGTTGTCCCGCCATCTTGCTAGTGAGAGGGGAGGGGGAGGCGCTACGTTCGCCTTGCTTGCTGTCTTGTCCTGTTGATTTGGTACGGAGACGCACCCTCGTACCTCTTCCCTGCACACTCCACCCACATGCACCTCGCAGACCCGTCCTGTGGTCACGTGTTTATCTGTACATGCGCGCGTGTGCGTGCGTGTGCCTCACTCCGCCCACCCACCCGCCCCTGCCTCGCCGTCGCCGTAGCCGCAGCCGCACACGGGCAAGACAAGACGAGAGAGAGGGAGGAGGGGAAGGGGTGGATCATGTGCGTCCTCACGACTCGCCTGCTTCCGCCCAGCAGACCCTGCCCCCTTGGCATTGTTTGTGTCCTCTCATTCTCCCGCGCCTGTCAAGTCCCCTCCCCTCCCTCCCTGTCGTGGACATCCATAGACAACCACACACACGCACAACATACGCGCGCGCTGAGAACGGGACTTACGGCATTGTTCTCTGCTCCCTCATCTCGCTCTCGCCCACGCCGTACCATCACAGCCTCTGCCCCACGCCCTGTGTGAGCGTAAACAATGGACCAACTGACCGTCGACCTGAGCGCCTTGAGGGAGCTTGTGCTTCAGCACCAGCATCAGCAGCGTCTGGCGAACGACACCCATGTGGGGGCGGACGCGGTGGCGGTGCCGTCCGCGCTGAGCGCGAGCACCAGCGCTGCCACTGCGGCGGCGACAACTGACAAGCTTCGACAGTTGCAGCGGGAGCTCGGCGCGCTGACGGAGCAGCTGCATGCGGAGAAGGCTGCATCGGCTCAGTTGCTCTTGCAGCAGCGCTGCGACGCGGCCTCGCGGCAAGAGCTACTTGATCAAGCAGAACGCGCGGATGAGAAAGTCGCAGACTTGACGTCGCAGCTAGCGGAGTGGAAGAGGCGGTGTCAGGCAGTCGAAGAGGCCCACGCGGGGTGCGCCGGTCAGTACGAGAGTGTGCGAGAGCAGGTGGAGTGCGTGCAACGACACGTGGCGGAGACGCAGGCGCAGCATGTGGTGCTCACCGCAAGAGCCACGGAAGCCCAGCTACTCGTGTCGAAACTGGGAGATGAGAAGGCTCAGCTGCAGGGCACATTGCGCTCCCGCGACGCCGCCCTGCTGCGGCTCTCTGGGGTCGAGCTGGACCGAGATGAGGCCCGCGCACGTGTGCAAGCCTTCGAGGCGCAGCACGCAGAGTGGGTGGCTGAGGTGTGCGCGTATCAGCGCTACTTCGACTCCGCGCGTGAAGAGTACGCACGCGGCCTGCGCCACGTCACCGCAATGCATCAGGAGCACGAGGCGCTGAGGGAGGCACTGGCACAGAGCGAGGCGCGATGTGTGCAATGGGAGAAGCTGTTTACGGACCTCCGCGTTGGTGCCTGCGCCGGGTTCGCGACTACGCGAGCGGACGCAGCGACGGAGGAGGCAGCGGCAGACGTCTCCGGAGCGAGCAGTGCTGTCATCACCGTTGGTGCCGTAGAGGATGGCAGCCCCTCCAGCGGCAGCTGCTGCGACGCGAGCGACTGTTCCGACCATCCCACCGCCCCCTTCAGCGCCGCCTTCGTCTCGCTTCTCGAAGCGAAGGTGGCGGATCTTGCGCTGCGTCTCTGCGACGCCCAGGCCCGCGCCGACGCGGCGGAGCGCACCGCGGAGGACTTATCTCGCTTGGCCCTGGCGGACTCTACACTGCTGATGCACCTCAAGTCCGTAGTTTGTGCTCTCCGTCCACAGGTCGATGGCGTGGCGGACCACAACGCACAGCTTCAGGCACGTCTGCTTGCCGCTGAGTCCTTCACCGACGCGTTGATGCAGCACGTGGTGCGGCTCGGGGAAGCGTTTGCCGACGAAGCGAGTCAGCGATGTTGGCTGACGGCCGCGAGCGCACGCGACAGCGTCGGTGCAAAAGCCTCCACGGCAGCGTCATCCGCCAGCGTTGCCGGAAGTGGCGGAAGTGTGGACGTGGTAAGCGGCGGCGGTCATCGTGGCAGCGAGGCTACCCTTCCACCAGCAACGCCTCCCTCTGCCCTGACACAGAGTCAGCGGCACCGACTGCGCACAAGAGTTCTGGGCCGGCGGTGATCGCGAGCATGGCGCACACGGCCAGGAAAACAAAGCTTCCATGCACTGCTGCCTCTTCGCTGCTATGCCGCCTCAGTCGTGAGCAGCTCAGACGCACACAGAGAGATGTCGGTGTGTGTGGTGGTGTGGCGTGTATGTCGCTGTGAGCACACGGGTTGTGGTCGCTGCTTCTCTGCTGCTGCTGCTGCCTATTCCTCATGCAGAAGACCGACGCACGTGTGTCCACTCATCGCATGGATGAAGAGAGCGAGTGCGAGGTGCCGATGCGGACATGCTCTCGTAGAGCATACAGTCTGGACACGCTTGCATCGCGTGCGGTGGGGTCGAACAGAAGACGAGCCACAGCACGGGCGGGTGCGTGAGAGAGCAACACGGACGAGGCGGAGGAGAGTCGCAGCGGGAAGGGAAGAAGCGCCTCCCACTCGCGCCCCGCGCCCGGCCACCGTCCTGGTGGGCTCGTGTTGCTCTCTGTGCAGCCTTCCCGATTCCCCCTTCTCTGCTTGAACCCTCTCATCTCGTTGGACTCCACCGTAACCACGCCGTCCATCCTCCACCGCACGCGCGCGCACTCTGTGGTACGTCGTTGCCGCCGCTGCACGAGGAGGAAGCACAAGGAACAGAAAAGCAAGGAAACATCGCCGTCCCCCGCAACAGCAGCAGCATCAAGTGGAGCCGCCTGTCTGTCTGAGCCGGAGAAGGTAGGGATACACATGCGTGCGAGCGTGCATCGACTACCGGCATGAGGCTCTGCACTCACACGCACACATGAACACTTTCAAGTCCCATCAGGGAACTTATAAAACAACTCTTTCACTCCTCTCCTCTCCTCGATCTCTCTCTCTCTCTCCTTGGGTGTGTGCGTGCGTGGGTGCACACCACCAATCACTGTGTTGTCATGAGAGCTCCTCCTCTTGCGTATTAGTAACTACATACGTGCGTCGAATCCTGTTCCACCGCAGCAGCCGCTGCCGCCGCTGCCGTCCCTCTCTCTCATAGGTACCTAACTTCTCTTCTTTTATCTTACTTTACTATTTCGAGCTGCGTGTGCGCGTGTGCAGTCACTTACCTGCGAAGTGACTCGGCTGCCTGAGCCGTCCCGCCGCCACCGCCGCCACCGCCACCGCCATCGCTCGTCCCTCTTCTCTCCCCAACACGCTCCCTACGTTGAGGGGGGGACTCAGTGGACCGACAGAGCGAGCGAGGCAGTGAGAGCCACACAAGACGCACACACGCACACACAGAGCGTGCGCGTGGTGTCACACGCATCATAAAAATTTTGATTGCCACTACTGCTGTTTTGGGTGCTGGTTTCTGCACGAGGGAACATCACCAGTGACGTCCTAAGAAGTTGTCGCGCGCCCGCTCGCACAGCTATCAAACCCCCTCCTCCCTCCCCTCACGCTCAGGATCTAGCGTCCATCTCTGCTTGTCCTCGGCTTGCCTCGTCTGTGCGTGCGTGTGTATGTAAGGGCAAAGATGGTGCGCGAAACGGAGCTGTACGAGGTGCTGAACGTGTCGGTTGAGGCCGACGAGCACGAGATAAAGCGGTCCTATCGCCGGCTGGCCCTTAAGTACCATCCCGACAAGAACACCGGCGATGAGGCCGCGGCGGACATGTTCAAGAAGGTGAGCAACGCCTACGAGGTGCTCAGCGACCCCGAGAAGCGGCAGGTGTACGACAAGTACGGCAAGGAAGGACTAGAAAGGGGGATGGGCGAGGGTGGCGGCTTCCATGATGCGACGGACATCTTCTCCATGTTCTTCGGCGGAGGCGCGCGGGAGCGCGGGGAGCCAAAGCCGAAGGACATCGTCCACGAGCTCGAGGTGAAACTGGATGACCTGTACAACGGCGCCACGAAGAAAGTGATGATCTCGCGTAACCGCTTCTGCGGTACCTGCGAGGGCAGCGGACTGAAGCCCGGCGGCAAGCGCACCACCTGCGCCCAGTGCCGCGGTCGCGGTGTGCTGCTGCGCACCCAGCAGGTCTTCCCCGGGTTCCATCATCAGGTGCAGATGCACTGCCCTGCCTGTGGTGGCGAGGGCGAAATCGTCGCGGCCTCTGACCTCTGCACCGGCTGCCGCGGCAAGCGCGCAGTACGCGAGAAGAGTGTGCTGGAGGTGCACATTGACCGTGGCGCCTCCAAGTCGGACCATTTTACCTTCACCGGCGAGGGCAATCAGGAGCCCGGGATCCGCCTGTCTGGCGACGTGCTTGTCTTCTTGAGGGTGCGCCCGCATCCCGTCTTCCACCGCATAAACGACCATCTCATGATGCGCTCCTCCATTACCCTGCAGGAGGCACTATGCGGGTTCGAGGTGCCTATCGAGCATCTCGACGGTCGCCAGCTTGTCATCAAGACGTCGCCCGGGCAGGTGGTGCACAGCGAGAGTGCCTGGAGCGTGTACAATGAAGGCATGCCGGTAAAGGGCACTGGTGGTCTGCAGAAGGGCAGACTGTTCATCTACTTCGATGTCGAGTGGCCAGAGACGCTGCCGAAGGAACAGATCGGCAAGATCGTGACTGCCTTGAACGTGCCGGAGAAGCCCGGCAAGCTGGGCGGGCATGTGGTGGAACTGACTGAGTACAAGGCCGCCGGCAAGTTCAAGGGCGGCAAGAATGGGAAGCGCGGTGGTGCAACGGGGTCGCGGTCTGCCGGCGCCGGCCGTGGGCGTGGGGCGGCACGGGGCAGCCAGGTGTACGCCGAGGAGGACGAATTCGAGGATGTCACGGACGACGATGACAACGAGCAGCAGCAGCAGCAGTACTTTCGCGCAGGCCCTCAAGGCTTCAACGGCAACACGCAGACCGTAGAGTGCGCACAGCAGTAGTAGAGAGCAGATGACCGCAAGCTCGAGGGTCAAGGTGCGCATGCGCATGTGTGTGCGTGTGCGAATAAACTCAGACGTGACGTGGTCCTGTGCTCTGTCATGGACTCGCTCTCCTCTACGCACCCCCCCCCACCCACACACCCCTCCTCCCGATATACACACACAAACCGCGGCGTCACGGGGGGGGGGGCCTTCCTCCCCCCTGCTCCACACTCTGTCCATTCCCTGTTATCAATACTGTGTGCGTGTGCGTGCGTTGTTCGGTTATCCATGCTCTCTATGTCTCTCTCTCGCCTTCTTCTCTTCGCCATAATGTCCCCTCCATAACAAAACCGCCCGAAGACAACCGCCTCAGTGCCGATTGGCGTGCAGGCGTGCAGGATGGCAAAAGGCAAAGCTGCCTCGGCACTCCCCCACACCCTCATCCTTCTGCAGCCGCACACACCCACACCCACATCCGCCTACGAACTCGTGGCGCACGCGTGTGGGTCTCAGGGAGGACGAGAGTGCCGATGCCGATAGTCGTGCGAGAAGGGAGCGATGGTTGGGGGGAGGGCGCTACCTCCTCAGCCTCTCACTCTCCCCTCTCGCTGCTTCTCGTCCACGACGTGTGTCGTGGCCGATACAATTCACGCGTGTCAGCAAGAAGTCATCCATCTGAGCCTAACGCTCACAGCTTCTTCTGCCTGCTCTGTTCTCCCCTCCTCTACTGTCTCTACCGCACCCATCCTACGCGTTGCCTGTGAGGACGTGTGTTAGCCGCGCACACCCCTCACACATGTGCGCCCCATCTCATCTTTCGACCTCCCCCTTCGTCAGCGCCCCTCCCCCCTCTCTTCTCCTCTCCTCCCCGTCGTCAGAGACAAGGTGTGTGCAGGCGGGGCGTGGTTTGCTGCACGTGGGCTGCATCATCGCTCACAAGCAGCCCCACACGCACACGTACACACTCAAGCAGGGTTGGGGAAAGGGGGCTCGAGTGTATCGTCCTTGTCGCCGTCGTGGTGGTGCCACTGTCGAACGCACTCGCCGCATCTTTAGGTGCGTGCGTGCGTGTGTCGGTGCAGGAGGAGGAGGAGGAGGAAGAGGAAGGAGGGCATAGCTCTCTCGTTATACTTGACGTATTCGATATCGCCCGAGACTGTCATCTGTACACAGCGTCCACCACGCCATTCGTGAGGGTCTCTTGCACATTTCTCTTCTCTGTCCTCTCCTCCTATCACGTCACGTACGCCGTCGCACCACACACGCCCACACGACATGGCTTCGATGCTGACGAGACAGGCGCTGTGGGTGCCAGTGGTGAAGCACAACCCGGCGTTTGTCGAGAACGTGCACAAGCTGCTCCAAGCGAGCCCCATCGCCTCTCTTACCGCCGCCGCCATCAGGCTAAAGCTGGAGGAGGTGCAAGTCGCGCTGGAGCCAGACGCGTGGCACCCTGACAAGATGATCGCGTCCATGATGGCATTCCCAGTACAGATCTCGGCTGCTGCGTGTGACTACATGCTCGAGCAGCAGCAGCGACAGCAGCCGAAACCGCGAGAGCTTGCTTTCGGGTTCGCGATTTCCATCTGTGACTCGTGCAACACGCTTCATGTGATGGAGCGGCTTCTGCCAGCGTCCAACCGGCACGTGTCTGTCAACATGCAGACCCACTGCATGCGCAACCTCCGGGAAGAGGAGAAGGTGGTGGTGGTGAGCACCATCGACAAGATGGGCAAGCGGCTCGTGTACTGCAAGACGGACTATTTCGTTGAGGCGACGGCGCCAGTGCCAGAGGAGGTGGTGCAGCGCGAGAGGAGCGTCAAGACGCTGGCAGAGTTGCGTGCAGCGCTGATGCACTACGAGAAGGCGGTGTCGGGGGCACATGTCAAGTCCATTATCTCAGCGAGCAAGCCCGGATAACGTGGGCGGCGTCTCCGTCGCTCACCGATACATCTCCTCCTCTCTTCCGGGCGATGCACGCACACGCGCACCTGCACAGAATCGGTCGGTGGGTTGATTGGTCGAGGCAGGATGGCTAGTATTCGCTCCATCCCGTGCTGGATGAAGGCGCACGATTTCGTGAGTGCGGCGTTTCCTTAGCGTGTGCTACATCATCTTCGTGGACAAGCGCGATCAGTAGGGGGTGGGCCTTCCACACGCTTAGTGACCACCCTGTTCACGTTGTGCCCCGAGGCCGACGTCGTTAACCCGGCGCCGCTGTGCATAGCGAAGGATGCCACGGCGGTGCTGATGGGCCGGATAGCCTCTTCCTCTGCAGTGTGGCCGCACCTATCTTTCCATACCGCGCATCGTGTACACGAGCGTCGACGACGTCGAGCCGCCGCTGCTACCAGCCATGTAAAGTCCAGCGTTCCGACGAGAACACCACATAACGCGCGGACAGAGGGACAGAGGTAAATCACAGGCGCATACGTGCGGTGAGAGGGTTTGGCCTGTGTCGTCCACCATTCGCGCGCTCCCGTGCAGCCTCCCTCGCGACACACACACACACAGGGAGAGAGGCGGGTGCGAGGGCCTTCCTCCCCCCGCGCCTCCTGTCCGCCCTCCGTCACTCCTGACTCCTGCACAGTCGCGCGGAGCATTTTGGGGGTGGATGCGGGGATGGTGGATGGGACGCCTCGCTGCCGCCATTGCACGGCGCTTCCTCCCCCGTCTATGATGGCCTTTCTTTTCGAGCAACCTTCGCCCTCACTGTTCCCCATCATTTTTCCATCCTCAGCTGACCACCTCACACACGCCGCCCTCCGTCTCTCGCTGTCTGCGTGGAGGGAGAGCGAGACCTCCTACGGGACACCACAAGGCCGAGTTACCGCCGCAGCCCTCCGCGGCATCCGCTTGTCTTCCCCCCTCGACATAGACGTCACCATCATCACCATGGCGAAGAAGAGAAATGTACGCAACGCATCTGTCTCCGCTGCCACCACGGACGGTGGCGCCGCCCCTGCCGACGGTCGCCTCCGGCCTGTCTTCGCCGCATCGTCGCGCACCGCCACAGCGGAGGAGGCGCTGCATGCTGCACTGGAACAGCTCGACTCCATCGCGCAGGAGGCGCACGTGTACACGCAGCAGCAGAAGGCGGCCGCACTGAACAGCGCTGCGGCGGAGGCGACGTCACCGCCTTTCAAGCGCGTGCGCGACGACCCGGCGGGCGGCACGGCGCGCCTGACCGCCTCCACTGCAGCCAAGGGCAGTCGCCTTGACGTCTTCGCCGCCATGTCCGCCTTGCAATACCAAGCCCTCTGTGCAGCGGTGGCGGCCTACGGGCTGCAACTCCTGCCGTCACTGGAAGAGATTCTCAAGCGGGTGGCGCTGGCCGTGCTGACGCCGTGGCTATCCACCCCAGAGGCGTGGGAAACACTGGCGATGCTGTGCACCACGTACCGCGCCGGCGCCGCCCACGCCTTGACTGAGCTCCTGGAGAGCCTCCTGCGGGAGCCTGGGGTGCTCCTGCTGGATGCGCCACAGCTCGTGCCGGCGTGGTACGCAGAGGCTGTTGTGCACGTCCTGCCTTCGGCGATGGCGTCGAACGCGGCCACCGCAGCCCTGGGCGGCTTGCTGACACTCGCCGAGGACCAGCAGCTGCGAGAAGAGTCGGCCGAGTCTGTCCAGCAGGCAATGCCCATCCATACTGAAAGGACGGCTCGGAAGCTGCGTGCGCTAGTGGACATGCTCTACGCGGCTGGCGGGTATGTGCCGACGGCTACCTTGCAGCAGATGGCGCTTCGGCACGCGATGGAGGTGGTGGAGGGCGGCGTACTGCCCTGCTACCTCAGTGAGCAGGAGTACAGCGAGGCCTTCAACACAGTCTCCACGTTTCCGGGGACGGCGGCGGCGGCTTCGTCGTCGTCCTTTGTAGGCGCTGGAGCGACGGCGGGGGATTCGACCGGCGCGGCGGTGCTGCGCTGGAGTGTGCCGGCAGCCTGGCATGCAGTTAGTCTGCAGTTGCTCGAAGCTTTTCTTTTCACGTGCCGTCCCGGACTCCCGGCGCAGCTGCTGGTGACGACGACGCGCGCCATCAACGTCCTCGCCGCGCGCCTGCATCGCGGAGTACCGCTGCTGAGCACATTGCAGGATCCGAATTCGACGGCCGATCCCAGCCAAGATGGGGGCAAGAAGACCATGTCGGTGGCGTTGCCGCTCCTTCCCGTGACGGCCGCGGTCGGGGCTGCGGTGGTGCGCCTCGGTCACGTTCTGCAACTTCTCCGTCATCCCGTCGTCCTGCCGCCGCTCCAGCCGGCGCAGTTGGTGGTAGAGAAGGCGAAGCGGCGCACATTTATGTTGACAGAGCCCCCTGCAGCGACGGTGGCTGCACCGAGTGCGCGCGTGACGACGCCGCCGCCGCAACAGCAGCAGCTGCGGCCTGTCGCGCCGACCGTTGCAGCACCCGCCGTAGTACCTGCACCAGCTGCATCTTTGCCTCGCACGTCAGCGCCAAAGCCCACACCGCCGGTGGAGGTTCGACCAGCGCCGCAGCCTGTAAAGCCGGCGCCACCCCCGCAACCGCCCGCCGTTGTGGACAGCACCGACGACGACATCCCTGACATCGTGATGGACGACTAAGTCGGGGCGGGCCTGTCGCCGACCAGAGAAGCCGGCAGGCAGAGAGCCGTCCCGTGTGTGTGTGTGTGTGTGTGTGTGTGTGTGTCGATGCAGCCGAGGGTAAGTCAGGGGGGAAGGTTCGCCAGACACTCTAAGTTCGACATGTAAGCTGGGCCCACGCATCGTAAAAAGGCTTTGTGTGGCACGCCGCCACTAACGCGAACGAGTAACGCTACACCTGTCACGTCCACATGCCTCCCCTCCCCCACCACCGACCCCCTGTGTGCATGTCTGGAGAAGAGCGAAGGAACACACGGCGCAGAACGTCTGGGGCACACAATTTGGGATGATATGCGAGGATGCCGCATGTCTTGTGGAAGGGTAGAAAGCCCCCACACACACACTCACTCCACACCCGAGCCGCGTGTGCCTGTGCCTCGCCAGCTCAGCAGATGGCCATCGGTGCGTTCATTTTCTCAGCACTGGATGCATTCCGTCATGCAGTCTCGCCACTCTTTTCAATTCTCGTGGCTCCTCGTAATATCCTCGATTGGCGTGTGCACACCCCGCACCACGCGCAGCACGCGGCCACCGGCCCCCTCGCCCCACTCCCACACACGCACACGCACACGCACACACCTCCTCGTCGGGGCTCTTCTTTCTTCGCCTTCGTCTTCCTTGGCATTCATAGACGGAACGGTCGAGTTCGTCATGCTGCGCCGCGTCGCCTACACGTTGCTGCCGCGCGACCCGCAGGAGGTGCGGCTCCTCCACCACACCAGTGGTGGCGTCGTCATCGCAGCCGTGCGCTACAGGAAATTGTCGTCGCCGCTGTTCTTCACAGTTGTCGAGATGGCGGCGCCGAACGAGCACGCGCTGCCGCTGCGCGTGGTGCACGTCCGGGTGCCGCGCCCCGCCGCGGTGGTGAGCGCCATTGCGCTGGTGCGCAGCGCAGACGGCGCGGATATCTACGTGGTTGTGCAGGCCGCTGAGAAGACGGACGCCGAAGCCGCTCCAGCCCCCGTCACGTCGTACGTCTACCGCCGCCAGATAGTTGCCAGCGACGAGGATGACGACGGCGACAAGACGCACGACTACGCCGTCGAGGACGATGTGGTATCCTCCTCTGCGGCATCGGCGGTGTCAGCCGCCACGCGAGTGCGCTATCAGCGGCTGCCGCGCGCGTTCGCCAGCGCCAGCGCGGCCACCTGGACTGCTGTGGCTGCCTTCAACCCCAGTGAGAACATGCTGACAGATGTGAACTCATCGGTTGGTGCAGTGGTCACCCCAACTGCCGCCTTCATCACGGCCAGTGGCAGTGGTGCAGACATCCAGCTCCAGCTGTGGCAGCTGTGCGGCACCCGCGTTACGCTAGAGGCAACGTGGAGGGTGCCGGCGCTCGCCGGCTTCGCGGTGGAGGAGATCCTGACGCTGCCCGGCACCCAGGACGTGGCGTTGCTGCGGCACCACAACAGCATCCTTGAGGTGAACCTTTCGGCTCTGCGCAGCGCGTGCGCGTACCGCAGCAGTGTCACGGGCAACGCGTTCCTATCACGCGCGTGGCGGTGGTCCGCGCACGAGCAGCTGACCGCCTGCGCCGTCAAGGATGCGCTGCTGTACGCCGGAACTGAGGGGGGCGCGGTGCTCATGTGGGACCTGCGCAGGCCAACATCCACCGCCGCCGCCGCCGGTCCGTGCGGCGGGCCGCCACCGCTGTGCAGTGCCGCGCTCAAGACGCCAATCACGGGCTTGTACGCGCCGTACGCGACCGGCTTCATCACGTGCGACGCCAGCGGTGGGGTACGGGACTGGCGAGAGCGGGGTGAGACAGGCAAGGGCGACAACCAGAACGAGGAGGCCGAGGAAGGCGCCCTGCGCGACGTGGCCGGCATGGCGGCGTCAGCAGCGGCAGCGGCGACCCAGTTCCCGTACCGCTCGCGTGCGCCGGTGGAGATGCCAACCGGTGAAGAGGGCTGCGTCGCCCTCGACGGCCACGACAACTTCGCCGCCGTGGTGAGTGAGTGCGGCCGTCTGTGTCTCTACTTCTGCGACTAATCGGTGAGAGGGCCGGAGAGCGCCTCCGCCGTGTCGCTGGCGTGAGGCGTGTGCGTCGGTGCCCCCGCGTGGGGTGGCGCGATGACGACGCTGGTGTTGAGGAGACTGTGTTCCCCCCCCCGCTCGTAGGCAGTGGTGGGTTGTGCCGCACATAAGCAAACAGAAGAGCAGTTCAAATCCGTAGCAGTGTGTAACGCCGCGTGCGAAGTAGCCGACGCGCCACCCCCGCGTGTCATGCCCCTGCCCCCGTCTACTCCTCACGCCTCCCCCTCACACACCCCTGCTTTTCAGCGCGAGTCCCAATTTCGCCGCCGCACAACGTGAGCACCAACGCCCTTCCACTGCCACCCACACACACAACAGCAATGCGCCGAGCCAGCTGTCGGAGAGCACGGCCGCTGCCTCAACTCGCGCCCTCGCCATGCCGGCCGCCACCGGGTGCGTCTCCCCCTCGCGGTGGCGCCCAGGCTCCCCACACCAGTGGGCGGTGTGTGAGGGCCGGGGGTGGGAGGCGCCCGCGTCACGGTGACACCCTGCTCACCATGTGGATGGTACAGATAGTGCTCACTCTCGCGGGTCACTCCGATGCAGCGTCATCCAGGGCCCCACCGCCGACACCAGCAGCGATGCATCGCTCTGACCTCCCTCTCCTGCGGCGTAGGCACCTGACCCCGTCACTACCAGAAGTGGTTCTGGCGTTTGGCAGGGGGTGGGGGAGGAGGCTGCCTGGCCTCATTTTGGCGCGGGCCCAAGCGCCCCCTCCCCCACGGAGGGGGGAAAAGGAGTACGGCACTCAGGGTTCCCGAGTCATCACTGACCTCAGTACTAACTGAGCCTGTGAGTGCTTAACTTCACAAATCGGACGGGATATGGTGTTTTCACTCAAGTGTGGTCGTACTCGAAAGACGGGCGAGGAGGCGACGCTCGCTGGTGGGGGATTGGTGGCGGCGGAAAAAAGTACGCAAACGGAAGGGTTCGAACCTTCGCGTGAGATCACACCTGCTTAGCAGGCAGGCGCCTTAACCACTCGGCCACGTTTGCTACACGCCACGGCGCTAAAAAGACAACAGGTAACAGTTCCTACGATCTCGGTGCGCCGTTGACCGTGGACCGACTGCCGGTGGGCTTGGCACGCCTGGGCGGGGTGGAGGCGGGGGGAAGCGGTGGGGAAGAAGCGGGCGGATGGGGCGGTCATGGGCGAAGAGGCGGCGGCGACGCGCGCGTGGAAGTTGTTGCCAAGGCCCGCTTTGGCATTGAAGGTGGGGGTGGGAAAGGTCGGGAAAGTGCAGACACGCCTCGCCGTGCGCACCGTCCTCGGGATGCAGCTGGACACCACGCACACCGCAAGTGTGGTGTCACGGTACTTTCGGATCTCTCCATGCTACTTGATAGAGCCGAGCGGACGGGGCAGTGCCACCCCACCCACACGCGCGCCAGACATACACGGCGGTTCACGGAATACATACAAAGAACGGCGAGGGGCGCCCGCTCAGAAAGAAAGTCTGTACATGAGAAACGAGCAAAGGACGAGCGCCACCGCAAGACAACGGCACGCACGCGCGATGGGGAGGGGGAGGACGGGCAGACACACCCACGCGCACGTGCGTGTGTGCACCGGGGTCTGCATTGCCCCTTTGCCTCTAGGCTCTGGCGCGCGAGCGCGCTGTCCGCGTCCCCGCACACACACGGCAGATACACACGAGTATTTTCGCACACACACACAGACGCGCAGAGGTCATTCTCTCCTCTTGTGCCGCCATTGCGTTACTGACCGGCGCGCAGCACCGCCAGCTCCTCCTCCGCCTTGCCGCGCAGCACCTCGTTGCTGCCGCTGTTCAAGGCGACGTTGCCCAGCAGCTGCTCCGCCTCCTCCCACTGCTGCAACTCCATCAGCGCGTGTGCGAGGTGGTACTGCGTCGACGGCAAGATGGCATCAACAGCGCCACCCTTGCCAGACACTAGCGCGGCAGCGCGGCGCAGGCACAGCACGCTCAGCCGCGGAAATCGCGCAGTGCCCAGCAGGGTGCGGCCGAGCTCAGCCCACAACGGGGCGTCCTCCAGGTTTAGGGTCAGCAGCTGCTGCACCACCTCCTCCACTCCGACATTGTGCAGCTGCACTGCCAGCAGAGCGAGGTAGGCCCATGTGCGTGGGTTGGCCGGGTTCAGCGTGTTGCTCTCCTGCAGGCACTCCTCCGCCGGCAGCAGGTCGCCAGCGCGGTAGTAGGCAACGCCGGCGCCGAGCCACAACACCGAGCTGCTCGGCCACACCTGCAGCGCGAGCGTAACGACGCCTAGCGCGTCCCGGTAGCGACCCTCCATCAGGAGCAAGTTGCACAGATGCAGGTAGGCGGACAAGTAGTGCATGCTTTCAGCCTCTGTGATGCGCTGGTCCAGCAGCGCCTGCGCTGAGCTTGCCGCGCCACTCTTGCCAGCCATCCCGAAGGACTGCACCTCCCGAAGCTGCGCCTGCCAGTGTGCTGTCAGGGACGCGAGGTACGGAGGCGCCGTGGGCGGCTCGCCGCGGCACAGGACCTGCTTGTACACCCTCACAGCATCGGACGGACGCCCGAGCGCGGCGGTGCACTCGGCGCGCAGCAGCGCACACTCGTCTACAAGACGCTGCTCCGCTGCAGAGACAGATGTGTGCGCACCGGACGGCGTGTCGATCTCGTCCAGTGTCCTGAGCGCCTCCTCGTACTGCCCACCCTGCGTGAACAGACGCGCGTACAGCAGCTCCACCTGCAGCTCCCCAGGTCGGCAACGTGCCAAGCACACATTCGCCAAATCGCGGTGGTGCAGGTTCACGAGGTATGTCGCCACCTCCAAGTACATTCCCTCCTCCTCAGCGTCCTGCTCCGATGGTGCGGGAGGAGGTGTCGGGACGGAGTCGTTGGCCGGGCCGCTGCTCCCCGAAAGCCCTCCGTTGTCGGCACCCCCGGTGGCGTGGCTCGCGCTCACAGCGCCACACTCCGCCGCCTTCCGCAGCGCCAGACGCTGCTCCCTGCGCCACTTCTGCTGCACCACCGCCGCGTCGGGGCTGCCAACGCGGACCGACAACTCGTGCAAGTCCGCCAGCAGCGCAACGCAGCCCCATCCCAGCTTGTGCTGAGGTGCAATGTCGACGAGGCCGTGCAAGAACACGGCCGCCTCATCCAGCCGGTCGTGGGCAAGCAGCCACGCTCCGTAGTCGAGCAGCGCCGGCGTGCAATACGGGTCGCAGGCGATCGCCTCGCGGTAGCACTGCTCCGCCTTGGCCAACTCCTCGGTGCGCTGGTAGAAGAGGCCGCAGTCCACCCAAAGTGCCGCCCAGTTGTCCCCTGCGACGTGCGAGGCTAGACGACTTTGGTGCAGCTTCGCAGCAAGCTCAAACCCCCCGCTCACCTCCGCCTCGATCGCGCGCCACCGCACCTCCTGTTCCTCGCCGCTGTTCGGCGCACCACCGCTCGAAGTGGTCGGAACCTGTGGCACGCTCGACGCCGCGTCGCCTTCCCCGGCACACTCGTGCAGGGCACTGTGCAGCATGTCTATGAGCTGAACGTAAAGCTCGTTGCTCGCCCGGGCCACCTCCTGCGGCGACACACCACCAGTAAGGTCGCTCCGCAGACGCCCCTGCACCAGGCCTGTCACCAGCGGCGTCAGCTGACTCTTGAAGGCGGCCAGCTCACCGGTGCTCTGCAGAGTCGCCAGAAAGTTGGTGCGCCAGGCCGCGTTGTCAGACCCAGTCGATCCGCACGACTTGATCTGAGTTGCGCCGCGCATATCGCGCATCAGCTGCCGCACAACCTCCAGCAACGTCTGCTGGAGTCTCGTCTGTGTGTCCTCGGCGACCGCAGCGGACACCGTCGGCGTGGGCCGCGGAGGGATCAGCTGGGCAGGCGTGACGGCAGGTCGCACGCGGTCACTGACGAGAGGAGTGAGAGTGCGCTGCAGTGTGAGGGAGACGGAGGCCATGGTGCCAGCCGTCACGTACGGGTGTGGGGCGTCGCGGTCGGGTACGTCGATGAGGATGCTGGGCACCATCTGACGCTGCTTACGGGTGACGGTGCGCCTCTTTCCGCGGTCGGCCAAGTCGTTCTCCGACGGCACCGACCCACCGGCGGCGCGCTTCTCCGGTGCGTTCGCCGGTTGCAGTGGCACATCGGCAGCGAGGTGCGTCGACCCCGGCTCCGTCAAGGCATGCAGCGAAATTGGGATCTCAGCCTCGAAGTAGCCGGCGTTGAAGTCCTCCCACTCGGCTGGGCAGCCAGGACGCAGGACGCGGCGGAAGCTCAGCTTCAGCGGCGCGCCAGCCTCTAGCAAGCCTTCGAGGTACGCCTCCTGCACGGCTGTCAGAGGCACGCGCACGACGCACGGGGCTGGCTCACTGGACTCTGGCACTGGCGGCGCAGGCGCTCCCGGAACGGCTGCAGCGGCAGTGTTGTTTGCCGCACCAGCAGCAGAGCCTGCGGCGCCAGTGGCGAGGGGCGTGGCCAACCTCCCCCGGCGCTTTGTCGCCACGAGTCCCATAGCATCGGCGCCATTAGCCCCACCGCCGGCGCCAGGCGCCTCCGTCCGCTCCGTCATGACCCACAGAATAGCCGGCGTGGCGCCAGCGGTGGCCACTTTGTCAGAAGCCTTGCCTGCCTCGGACGCCCCCCTTTCGTCTCCGGACGCGCAGCCAGCGGCCATCTCAGTTTCTGCGCTGATGGGGACGGGCACGTCTCGCAGCGGGCTGGCGTCGTCCACACCCGGGGCCGGCGCCGGCTCCGCTGCCGCGATGTACGCCGTATACTCCGGCAAAGGCGCCAGCAGCCGGCCGCGCGTGAAGGAGGCGACAATGGGCATGCCTAGCTGTGCGTCCTCGTCGGTGGTCGGCGGCGGCTCCTCAGTGAAACCCTCGGCAGCAGGCGCGTCCGCCTCATCGCTGTCCGGAGCCGCCGCTGAATTCGTCGCCGCAGCGGGCAGTGCGAGGGTAACCTCGTAGCGGAATGGGTGGTACGCGTAGGCGACCTCCGTCTCCTCCGTCAGACCCTCCTTGTCGTGCACGTGCGCATGGTTGGCGCCAGCGCCGGCCGCTCCAGCTGCCGTGCCCGGTGTCAGGACAGGAAAGCCGGCGGAGACCCAATCGGCGGGAAGGTGGTGCACACCATCTAGCTTGATGTCGACGTAGTTCACGTACTCCGCCGAGAACGCACCGACGGCGCCGTTGGCGGCAGCGGCAAAGGAAGCGATGGCAGACATCACGTCGCTCTGCCTGTGCGGGTACCTCTATAACAACTGCGTGGAACGCACCACAGCGCCCCTCTCTCTCTCTCCCTCTCTCAGCAGTCCGTCTGATGGTGTTTGGGCGTTCTGACGGACAACGACGCCGTTTGAATCACGGTAACTCCTCCACTACAGTTTGGAGAGCATGTGTGCCGGTGGTGGATGCACGCAGAGGCAGCATAGAAAGACGACGGAGAAGTAGAGAGACGGCGAGCAAGGAAACAAGGAGGCACGCGAGGGGAGCAACAATGCGGAGAAGAGTCATCACGAGGTCAAGGCAGTGCGGCAAGCGAGTGCTGGCTGTGCGCCACTGATGAGGCGCTCATCCACGAGCAGACGCGCCCCCTCCCCCTTTGGCGAGCGTGTGATTTGGTGGTCAAGCGTGGGGAGCCCACCACCCATGTCTCTGGAGCACGACACACAAGTCCAGCGCAGCTGAGCATCGGAAGTGGGGAAGAGAAGCACCATGCGCGCCGAGAAAGGAAGACATCTGGAGCGGAGCCTCTGAAGACACTTCGTGCACGCCGTACTATCCGATTCCGGTGTCGGCGCCGGGCCCTTCCCTGTTCATCGATTCCTTCTGCTGTTATAACGCGTGCGTGCACTCGCAAAGACGATCACATCTCCCACATCCTCGAGACCCACGCACGTGCGTGCACATACGTGAGGCGCATCCCTTAGCATCCCCGGCGATGCGGATGTCGATACTGAACTTGTGCCGCGCGTCCGCTGTCTCCGTGATGGACGCGGCCGTTCGCTCGCTCTTTCTCTCGTATTGCACCATTATGTTGTTCCCTTTAACGTTCATGCAGGGCGAGTGGCACTGGGGGGAGGGAGGGGTGCGGGCAGCGGGCCCCCACCGGGACGCACGCACACCGGACATGCACGCAGAACTAAGCAACTGCCCATACCAGTCGGAAAGCGCTTGTGCGTGGGTGCGTTCCCCGCGGGTGGTTTAACGCCTCCCTCCTCCTCCTCCTGTCCCCGCATGATGATGCCCTACTCCATCTCCCTCCCTCCTGTTATATATAGGCAATACTGCCGCCCTCCTCCGTTACACGACAGATGTTACGCCACAAGGCGTCCCACACGCCAGCGCACGCGCGCGTCTTTAGTGGCGTGCACTGGCGTCTACGACCGCCGCGAGGACGTACTGTGCGGAGGAGGTAACCGCTAAAAAGGCCCTGGAAACGAGAACGACGTTGAACACTTAACATTAATATGGGGTTCCGCGCACTGGGCCGTCGAAGGTGTGCGCACGCGCACACACACCGCCACTACAGACACACAGGTGCCGCGCCTTCCATTCCTCTGGCGTTTCTGTGGAGCATGCCGTGCACCGTCGCTGGCTCAGCATCCAGAAGTCGGAGGCAGCGCACACTCGCGTGCGTGTGTTTGGGACCTATCGGTACTCAGTGGCGCTTACTGGCGACCACCGCCACGGCGGCCACCGCGGCCACCGCGGCCACCGCGACCGCCACGTCCACCGCGGCCGCTGTGCTGCGCCGCACGCTCGGAGATCTCCTTCTCTACGTTCGCTATGAGTGCCTTCTCGTCTTCCTTATCGAGCTTCGTCACCTCGGGTTGCTTGCCCTGCAGCGTCGCCGCGCGGGTCTTGACGGACTCGACCATCTTCTCGGCTATCTCGGCGTCCTGGAAGATGATGAGAGCCTCCTCCTTGGTTGGCATGTACACGTAGCGCACGCCTTTCTGCTCCTCCGCCGGCCACAGCCCCTTCACATCGGAGAATTTCTCGATCGCGCCGCATCCAGAGATGCGGTAGCTGCTGTTCGTGGGCATGGCGGGCGTGCGGGGGGCCGCGGACGACGGTGCACCAGCGTCCTCACCGTCCTCGCGAACGCGCTTGCGGTTCTTCTGGGAAGCCATCTGCACCGCCTTCCCCTCCAAGTACGCCGTCTTCATCTGCGCGCTGAGCTGCACGCCGTCGTACTGCGGCGGCGCCGCGACAAACTTCTCGGCATCTGCCTTGCTGGCGAAGACCACGAACACGGACGGTTTCGTGCGGCTCTCCAACGGCGCGTCCTTGCTGCCGCCCTGGAAGTAGCGGCGCCACACCGCCAGCACGGTGGCGTGAGCGCTAAAGAATTCCTGTAGCTGCTCCAGCGAGGCCGTCGCCGGCACCGGCTTCACGTACACCGTCTGCTCATCGGTTTGGATGGACTCCGGCAGGGCGTCCTTGCGGCGCACCGACAGGCCGTCCTTGTTCATGACGAGCTTGTCGCTGCTGGCGAGCGCCTCGGCGAGCACCTTCGGGTCCTTCGTGAGGCTGTTCAGACGGTTGAAGGTGAGCAGCACCTCCAGCGGAATGAATCCCTCCGGGTCCTCGGCCATCTTCGACTTGAGAAAGACATCCTTGGCGACGTTCACGTCGCTAAAGTAGAACTCCACCTGTCGGCGGATCTTGTCGGTGAGATCGGACATCGCTAGCACGATGAAACGTAATGCGGGGAAAGCGCAAGGAAGTTTCTCTGGGGAGGGGGGAGGGATGATAACCACGGGGTGCACAGAAGAGAGGAGGCGATGGCAATGGGAAGGCGGCGGCTGCTGATGGTTGCGCGGCGGCGGCGGCTTCACTGACAAGCGTGCGAGGTGAAGCTCGTGCGTGTGGGCCAGGCCAACGTATGGCGTGTATGGTGTGCATGTGGCGGATAGCGGAGTTCATCCGGCGGGGGTAGTGAGTGAGTGAAAGCAGCAAGAGGAAAGGAGAGAAAGAGAGTGGGCGAAGAGAAGCGAGCATGTCTGTGTCATCACGTCCATCACGCAGCGGGCGGCTACCATTGATGCTTCGTTGTGTGCGGTGCACGCCTTGCCGATCATCTCTTCCTCGCTAGAAGCTACGGCAATCCTCTCATAGCAGTGTTTTTGTGTGCGCACACGTGTCAGCGTGCCCTTCCGCCTCCGTGCCGCGCCTCCCCATCGTCCCACGTTGGCTTGAGAGGGCTGCATGGCGCTGTGTGACCACACGTGTGTGGGGTTTGATAGCCTGATCAACATGTCTAACGATGTATACGCCGTGGGTGTGCGCGTGTAGGCGCGTGTGGGTGTCTGGCGTCGAGGAGCGCCGCCAGATGGAGGGAGAGGGGGTAAGGGGGGGCGGCATACGCATGCCGACAAGGGTCCGAAAAAACGAAAACCATGAGAACCATCGGGAAGAAGCGAACGCCAAGCAACGACGAGTCCACTGCTGCGCGGGCGCCCGCACACGCGTAGAAGGACGCACCGAGATATCCACGCGTTCACACAGCAACACGTAAGCACACAAACACATGCGGTTTAGGGCAACCTCCTCCTCCTCCTCCCATCCAACCCATCCACCCACGCAGCCCGCCATTCCACTCGCCTCCTCGCCCGTTTTGGCAGCAGCCACTGACGTACAGCTCCGACTGTGAAAGACATCGAGCTTCACATTCGCCTTTTCTTTCTTCCTATTTTTTCCGTGCGTGGTCGTCCCTCGAGTGCACGGGTGTGCCCATGTCGGACTTCTGCATGGAAGATGGGGTCGCGCAAGTGTGGCTGTCACACATGCACGCATGCAGGGAAAAGGAGAGAAGGTGCGCTCTCAGACAGGCCCCTGCATGTCCACAAAGCAAGGAAAAGTCACACGAGAAACAATCTTTATATCGCCTCGCTCTTCGTGTCGGTGGTGGCGTGTCACCCACACACCTGCCGAACGCGTCCCATTATCGAATCGGAGACGCACAACAAGGCACAGTCACACATCCGCGTGCGTCAAGTCCCTTGGGCCACGGTGTCGGTGTAGAGGGGGGGGAGGGGGCAACTGTCGTGTGTCAGATGCCTCGACACCCCGCCGTCATACATCGCGTGTACCGCTTTCTTGAGGGGAGAAGGCCCGTTGGGGTTGGACGGACGCGTGTCATCCATAGGGTAAGGGTGGCAGGCAGTCCATTTTTTCACACGTACACCGCACTCCATCTCCTTGCACTCCTATCCTCGTCATCGTGAAGGCACAGCCTTCATGCTCGGCCCAACCGCCCTCCACCGACCTCTCGCCTTTTCCCTGCTTCACCGTGTACACAGAGATGGTGTGAGAGAAGGAGAGGATAAGTAGCCGTGTGCGTGTGCGTGTGTGTGTGGGCATGTGAGGAAGTGCGTAGCCGCCCGTTTGTGTGGAGGCGACCTCCACCCATCCCTTCCCCAAGAAGTCTCTGACTCGCACCACACCCGCACCGACGCCGTGAACCACACGGCGACGTCAACTACACGGGAAGAGCTTCTGCTCAGCGTCCGCATCTCCTCTCCCTCCCCTCCCCTCCACCACTCCAACCCCTTGGTGAATGAGCGGAAGACACGCGTTTTGCGCACGCGCGCATCGGTATACCGCCCCACCTCCTTACTCAGCGGCCTTCTTTGACTTCGGCTTCGGTACGTGCATGGTGGAGATGAGCTTCTTCAGCAGGGCCGTGTCGCTGACGCTCTTGTACACAGGACCGGGCTTGAGAACAACGTTGTAAACGTCCCCGTTTACCGCCGCCGGGGCAGCAGACTTCGCAGCCGCCTTCCTCGCCCCATCAGCGGCAGCGGCGGAGGCCGCCTTCTGCTGCATCGCTCGCGGCGGCGCGGTGTCATTGTAGTCGAAGCCGGGCTGACCGGAAAAGTCGGACTTCAGGAAACGCCCACCCTTGCCAGAGGGAGCGATGTCAGCGAGGGCACTGGGCTCCAGACCAGCAGCGATGCGGGCCACGCTTGGGCCACTAGCCGCCACCGCCGCATCGAGCGAGCCACCGTAGTGCTTGGCAGACGCGGCCGATGAAGCGGGTCGAGCTGACACCGCAGCAGCAGCGGCGGCGGCAGAAGGGTCCGCGGCGGAAGCCGGCGGACCGCCAACGGCATCCTCGGGGTAGTAGTTGGCAACCTTCTCCACATCGGCCGCGTCGCTCACCATCACAGCAATCGTCTTGGCCACGGGGGCAGACTGGCCGTTCCCGCAGTAGATCTTGGCGAGGAAGCCGCTTTCGAATGTGTTCGTGTAGTCCACCACTGCCTTGTCCGTCTGGATGGTGCAGAAGACCTCGCCCTCCTTCACGAGCTCGCCAATCTCCTTCTTCCACTCGACCACCGTGCCTGTCTCCATCGACGGGGAGAGGGCCGGCATGAAGACAGGCTCACAGGTGACGCCTGCCGGCGCCTCAGAGGAGGCACCACCGGCGGCCGGCGCAGCAGCAGCAACAGCGGCGGGTGCCTCCGCCTCCGCGGCAGGCACCTCGCCTTCAGGCGTGTACTCGTCCGCCTTACCGACATCCGCCGCGTCGCTCACCATCACAGCAATCGTCTTGGCCACGGGGGCAGACTGGCCGTTCCCGCAGTAGATCTTGGCGAGGAAGCCGCTTTCGAATGTGTTCGTGTAGTCCACCACTGCCTTGTCCGTCTGGATGGTGCAGAAGACCTCGCCCTCCTTCACGAGCTCGCCAATCTCCTTCTTCCACTCGACCACCGTGCCTGTCTCCATCGACGGGGAGAGGGCCGGCATGAAGACAGGCTCGAAGTTCACGAGCCAGAGCAGCGTGCGCCGCATCATAGTTCCCTGCTCTTTCTTCTGAAGGTTGTGGATGGAGCGGCTATGGCGGCACTTATCGCTGATAAGTATCGCCGCCTCTTGTGCTTCGTTGAGTGGGTGAGCGGGTGCGAGGTGGCTGGTGAGCAAGACTGTGCGCGCGCAGCCACGTATACACGAGAGGTAGAGGAAGAGGGAGGGAGGGGGGGGGGCGATATCGAGGATGGGAGAAGGAGAGACCGACCTCAAGGGATATGGGAACAGGCCAGAGATATTAATACACAAGTAGACGTTGAATGAAGCCAGTGGTGTTCATTGGCTGCACGTCGTGCACAAGTCGGGTGTGCGCCGTTGGTACCAGGGAGGGAGGGGGGAGGTACGCGCCGAGTGAACCCCCTCGATGCAGCCGGCTCCCTCGCCTCTCTCCCACCCTCCGGCCCGCCCACCGCCACACACATAGATACCGGACCTTCTTCTCGCTTACGTTATGCGGTGTGTTCAATCGGTTCCCCCACTCGAGGAGTGGCGAAACATCAACGGAGAGATAGGGAGAGCAACAGAGAAGGAAAGAGAGCTTGACAACCATACCACACACACACAGGCACACAGCCACACAGCCACAAGCAGACGCCCTCCATCGAGATGGAAGAGAGCGCGCCGTGACAGAACAAAGTACAAGTGGTACAACAAGCAGAGGGAAAGGGTGAGGAGAAGGGCAGGATGCGGATATGGGGGGCGGTCGGAGAAGGACGCAGAAGGTGCAGCGAAGCAGAGAAACATACGCCGACGTACTCTCGCCCGCCCTCTGTGATGCCCCGTAAGGTGAGCGCACACCGGCTTCTTACGCGCAAGTGCGGGTGTGTATGCCTGAGTGCGGAGGACGCCTCCTCCTCTTCTCGCCCTCTCCTTTCAAATGGCCAGCAGTAGTATGATGATGACGACTAGGAGCACCACGACGGAGTAGAACCCACGATTCTCGCTCTCCCTGAGCAGTTGGACGACGTTCTGGTTCTGCCGCCGGCTCTCATCTGCTGTGCGGGTCACATTGCCGTGCAGACGGTCCAGCATGTCGTCCTGTTCGCCGAGGTCGTTCCCGATCTGAATGGCGTAGTGTCGCGTGTTCATCACGGAGGCGTGCAGCTGATCGAGCAGCTGATCCTGCGTGCGCAAGTCATCCTGCTGGGCAAAGGTGCGCTCCATGATGGCAATGCGGCGGAGCGATCTGCTCGCAAAATACGCACGTGCGCGGGTCTCGACGAGATGAAGGAGCTGGCAGACGGAGAGCCAGTGGCGTGTTCGTGTGTCTCACAGTACGCGAGTTTGTGCTGGTATGAGCTTTGTGGCGGAAGAGAGCATGGAGTGAGAGCGAGGGTGAGGGAGGAAGGGAGAGAGGGGAGTAGAAGCAGCGGAAGGGAAGAGTGGGTAGGGAGTGCCGGTGGCGCGGATGTTGGGCTAGTGCTGGCGCACACACACACACACGGAAAGAGAGGGAGGGAACAAGGCCGCCTATGTATGGCCAGTGGTGTGGACGAGGACACCGTGCGGAGATACATCTCTGTGGGCTGGGCATGGCAATGACAGGCGGTGTCGCTTGTGAGAAGATGTACAGAAGAGAAGCAATGAAACGGTACAAACAACGGCCACCCCCCCCACATCACCTGGGCCACTTCTTCCCCTTCGCCACCGCTCCCCAGCCACCACCACCACCACCCCTCACCCCTGCCTCCTACAGCACAGCCAACCAGTGGAGCAGTGTGAGGGGAGGGGGGGGGAATGGATGGGGCGACGACATGCTGAGGATGTGCAGTGAGAGAGAAGCAGGCAAAGGGATGAGGACGATGCGCGTGACAAGCTGGAGAGGGAGAGAGAGTACACGGAGGGGTGTTACGTGCAGCAGCACGTGACTGTGAAGACAGTCGAGGTTTGTAGTGATACACGGGTGACGTACAGTTAACAGGGAGTGCGGAGACGGACACACAGAGAGAGAGGACGACGGAGTATCGATGGAAGCAGAAGAAGGGAGGGGAGGAAGGACCAGGATGCATCTGTGCATGCCGTCGCACACACACACACACGGGCCCCAGCCTGGTCACCCTGCCCATGGCTGCCGTCTTGTAATCCTTACGTGAGTGAGCAAATTTCTTTTGGTACTCTATGTTGATGCGTGCATCTCCCAACCCCTCTCCCCTCCCCTCACCTCACCCCCACACACACACACCAGCATTCCCGCCCTTCAGTACGGGACAAAAGGATGCTGCGGGCGGAGGGTGGAGGTTGAAGGGGGCGAGAGAGAGAGAGAAGGGAAGAAAACGGCGACGCCACTTCTATGACCGTGGCCAACTCTTGACTGGTGCGGGTGACACACCTGTGCCATCCATGCCAACGCTGCGCACATGAATGTTGGGCCCACCAGCTCAAGGTAGGTCTGTGCGAAAGGAAAAGCCTCGAGTGCGTTCTCGTGCGCAGAGGTGAGAGCGGAAGTGGTGTGCACGCGATCTCGACAGCACCGTCGCCTTGCAGACCATACCCGCACAGGTGCATAGCCCGCCCTATGGCGTGTCCGCGATTGGCGCAGCGAATCCCAAAGCCACGCCACATCGCGCAGAAGAGAGGGTCAGTGGAAGAGGATGGAGCACAGGTCGCACACGCACTCTTTCAAGGCCACTGCTGCGGCGCATGTGTCACAGGGCAACTCAGGACGGCCTAGCCTCGCATGTAGAAGCCCTTCTGTCGCCGTGTCTTGCGCGCCCACTCCTCCGCCGCGATGGGCAGCCACTCCTTCACGAGGAGCTGCACGCCGCGCGGCTGCGTCTTGGCCGACCTCTTCGCCTTTGAGCTGCCACTGCTGTGGTCACTGTTGTGCAACACAAACGGCAAGTTTAAGGTCATCTCCATCTCGTGCAGGCCGGCCTCGGCAAATCTGCAGAAGGCGTCCCGCTCGGCGTCAGGCAGCTGAAGCTCCTCCGTCAGAGCAGCCACGGCAGCCCTGTCACCTGCACGAAGAGCGGGCTGACGCCGCGGTCGGGGTGACGACCCCACGGGCAGGAATTGAGAGCGGGAGATGACACTACTGCCAGCGCGGTTGTTGACACATGCCGCGGTCTTTGACGTCCTCTGCTCGCGCGTCGCACTTCTCGGCGGAGTGGAGGGCTGTGTGGCTGCAGCCGTAGGCGATGACAGCGACGCCAATGGGGACACCGGTGCACTCGTTGATGCCGTCGTTGTCCTACGTCCCACTTGGAGTTGCTTGCCGGCGGAGCGGAGCACCCGGGGTACCGGACTCTTGCCTGTCGCCGCCGCTGAAGGCTTGGGCAGAAGTCCACGACCATGCCGAGGCAGCGGTGCATGGGTGCGCACCCGTACACCAGCGTCGCCGGATGCTGCGCTCCTTCGAGTTGCCTTTAGCGTCCCGCCAACTTTGAGTTTGGCCACGGCGGTTGTCCCTTCGGGCGCCCGAGCGTCTTTGCCCTCCACGTCGGCGGCACGCGGCGGTAGGTGAGCTCGGAAGATGGCGGCAAGCTCGTTGTATGCCTCCTTCTTGCGTGGCGGCACGATGGCCCAGGTACTGGAGAGGTCCGCGATGAGGACGGGGAGGGGCACATCGAGCCGGTTCGGGTCCGCCGCGAGACAGCCCATGACGTACACCGTGAACCCGCTCACCTGCTCTGGCAGGATGCCGTAAGCAAGGAAGACGTCCACCGACGGAGGCGAGACAAGCTGGGAGGCTGCCATCAGGTCCGTGTTCGTGAGGTACTTGAGGTGCTCACGGGTTCCCTTGAGCACCTGCTGCTTCAGCCGCTCCCGGCAGTGCTCCTCCACAATCATCAAGCGCCGCACGTGCGTCTCATGGGCGACGATCTCGCGCGCCCACCGACGCTGTGCCGTCTTCATGGCACGCAAGTAGACCTCCAGCTCCTCCACGGCCTGCTTGCCAGCAGCCGAGCTCGTAGCAGTCACCATAGCAGCACTGTTCGGCTTGGCGGCGGCGTGCCACGCGGCCTTCGTCACCTGGTACGCGCTGCTGCGCATCCTTTCGACGAGTGGAAACGGTGATGCGCGCAGCAGTTGGTTCGAAGAGTCCCCCACGTCGCTGCGTACGTGGGTATGGGGATGCGTGTCCGTGTGTGTGTGTGTCGACGGTGGCGGACAGAGAGAGAGATGTAGAGAAACGGAGCACGCACTGGAACCGCACGCACACGCACGCACAGAGAACCACGTTTGGCTCCAGCCCTCGGCCGATGGCTGTTGTGTGCGTGTGTGTGTGCGTGTGTTCGTTGTTTTCACGGCTATGATGTCCGTAACAGAGGTGTCGATGATCGAACACGAGCAACGGAGACAGAGGGCAGGAAGAGGGGGAGGGAGAGAGGGAGGCTAGTGACGATAGCGGGAGAGGAGGAGGGAGCGGCTTGGCAGCGCTGCCGTCCCCCCGTGCCCTTGTCGCTGCGAGTGCAGTAGACAAGTTGAAGAGAGGGAGAGAGAAAACGCTGGCCTACGGAGACGAGTATCCGTGTGTGTGTGTGTGTCGGGAGAGGGGACGCATCCAGGTCTGCGCTGTATTCTTCAGTTTCTTGCGATCTACGTCCTCCGTGAACAACTCGAGGGTCAGCACGCCTCGATGTGAACGCGCACACCCCTACAGAGATTCCCATATGCCTGTGTAGACGGCTACCACGACCTGCCCCGCAGCCTCGCACCTCCGCCCACAAGCTAGACCCCTTCGCGTGTCCGCTTGCGGCCCCTGTCCGTGATGCCACGGCTAGCATACTGCGAGATGTCGGCCATGTCCTGAGCGCTCACCCACTCTTGCTGGCGAGGGAAGTGCAGCCGCACCGCACCGCCCTGCATCTGCCGTGCCGGTGGGATGCGAAACGGCCGCTGCGCATTCGCCTCTGCTTTGGGGTAGTAGGATGTGTAGAAGGCGCTGCCTCCCGAAGCCCCACCGTGTCCTGCCTTGCGCCGAAGCGTGCCGAAGCCAGTGCCGCGTTGACCAAGCGCCTGTCTCGCGTAGATGTCCGAGAAGATAGGGCTCACATAGCGGACGACCGTGGTGGCGGCGCTGTGGTGAGCACCCGCACCAGCGGCGCCGGCAGCGGCAGCGCGGCCCCCTGCGCTGAGTCCGGTCGCCCCCTCGCCAGGGGCGATGTGTAACTGATCGAGCAGCTTCCCTAAGGTCTCTCTGGCCTGCCCATTCGACGACGGGTCGGCCCCGTCCTTGGCTCCTGCGCTGGCAGCTCGGTTGGTGGACGACGACGACGCCATCGTCACCTCGTGCCGCAGCTCCTTCAGTAGGTCCTCGAAGAACGCCAGAGACGTGCGGGATGGCGCGTGGAAGTGCTGCGAGCGCACGAGCTCCAGGTACAAGGCGGCTCGCGCGGGCTGCAGACTCTCCAGGGCGGAGAGGCACGCCTGCAAAGTGGATCGGAACGCCCGCGCCTGGGCTGCTGTGAAAGGCGGAGTCGACACCGCGTATGATGCGGAGGGAGACGCCATGGCCGTGGTGGCAGCAGCGGCTGCAGTGACGGTGGTGGACGGCGACGGCTGTCCGCTTGTCGTGGCTGCCGCTGCGGTCGCCGAAGAAAATGACGAGGATGTCCCTGCAGCGGATGTTGCGTTGCTTGAGACACCCGTCACGGCCGGGGCCTCTGCTGCCTCCGCCTTGACAGTCCCCATCTCCATCGCCGTAAGCAGCTCCGTGATCAGCGGCTCGGGTACAAGCCGGCGTTGCTTCCATCGGCGCACAAGCCGCAAGCACTTCTCACGCCATGCCGGCTGGCCCGCTCCGTGGACAGACAGGAAGGCGGCGGGAGCCAACGTCCAAAACTCGGCGAGGATGGCCGCCAGCGCCTGATCAGCCTCACTCGATGTGGAAGGCGAGGCGGAGGCAGTACGCGCGAGTGTAGCGTCCAGCAAGCACAGCACCGGAAAGCACGACTCGACCCGGTCACTGGTAAAGCGCTGCGCCATGGCGACGGCAATGCGGTGTGGCACGACACGCGCTTGCAGCACAGCCGCACTCGCGGTGTCCTGCACGTGCGAGATCTTTTCCTTGGACTCCCGCTGCAGCCCATCAAGCGCCACCTGAAACACGTCCATAGCTGACAACGCTCACGGCGGTGGCAATCGCTGCCGTACCGGGGTACGTATGTGCTGGAGGGGGGAGGGAGGGCTCCTGAAGGATGCAACAGGCATAGCAGCGCGGTGGCGGTGGTGGGGTGAGCGTTGCGCGCGCACACCATCGGGAGGGAGAGAGCGCGCGCAACGCGCATTCCGTGAAACGAATGGAGAGGGAGGGGGACGCCCAAGAGGAGAAGGATGCATAAGAGAGGAAAGGAATCGAGCACGCAAGTACACGCGGAGCGAACGGTGTTGACAGGGAGAGGGGGAAGGGGTTGTGTCGCTGTGGACTCTCTCGCGCCCGCCCTCTCCCGTCCCCTCCCCCTCCCTCCCCACTCTCCTCTCTCTCGGTACCTCCCACGCGTGGGCGCACCGGGAGGCAAGACACCGAAGCGTGCCTGGAGAGCGCAAGAAGGGGAGGGGAGGGGTAGATCGGTTGATTTGATCTCTGCGCCATGGGACGTGTGCGGGCGGCCTGTCTGGGCCACTGCGCATGAGTGCGTGTGTGCCCGTGTAAGCACAGGTGCAGGAGTATATAGAAACCACCAGAGCACGAGAAACGATGAGGCATGACCACGACGGTGGGAGAGACAGAGGGAGAGATGGGGGAAGGTGTGCAGTAAGCCTGCACGGAGGTGTCAAGAGAGCACAGTGCCTCGTCTCCCTCAGCAATGTCCACCGCCCCCCCCCCATCATCACCACCACCTACCCAAGCAGGCACTTTTGCTTTCTTCTCGCGCTCCCTCTCACACCATCGCTCACAGGGGGGAGGGGGAGGGGGATGGGAAGCGTCGGAGCAGCGCACGATAACTGCAAAAGAAGGGAGTCGAAGGAAGCGCTGTGACACCCCATCACTGCCACGCTTGCCTTCGTGTGTGTGTGTGTGTGTGCGCATAGGTACTACTGGAACGTGTTTGTGGTCCAGCAGCACCAGCAGCAGTAGCAGCAGCGAGGAGTAGCAGGAACTGTAGCCCCTTCGGCTTCGGGTGTGTGCACGCGCACGGTGCAGGAACAGGGGAGACTAAAGAAGAGGGGAGGGATGGGGTGGCAATGAAAAGCGCGCTGAGAGAGCAGGATACCGCACCTGTGCACACAGACATACATGCGATGGGCGCGAGGAGAGGAAGGTGCCCTTGCCTGCACATGTCTCAGCATGCTGGACGCACACGCCGCTCCTCTTCTGCACTGCCACCTCCATCAACTCCCCCATCCCCCTCCCCATCCTCCTCGGCGTTTTTCAACGCAGTCGCCGCCCGTGTGACAGGTACTCGTACACTCGCTCATCACGATCACGCTTGCGGTGCGCGGTCGCATGCGTGTCGGCAGCGGCAGATGCACGCACCGCATCGGTGCTATCGCTTCGCTTTGTAGCGCACTCCTCCGTGTATATGCCCAGTGGCGGTATGCATGCACCCACGGATGCGGGCACCGATGAAGACGCCGAGGGAGCCTGCGCCTCCGCGCCAGGAACAGAAACCTCCTCTGTTCGAGGGCGACGTAACGGCGGTGCAGCGCCGGTGGATGTCATCTCGGCAACACCGTGCGCCTCCTCCTCCAACATACTCTTCTCGTGCTGTCCCATGGCTGTCACCGTCAAGCTATCTGCTGTGCGCTTACGGTCGCCGAACCTTGTGACGCCGGCGGGTACAGACGGGTACCAGGTCAGCGCCAGCGGCGGCGGTGCCAGCACGTCGTCAGCAGTGAGCTGCGTGATGAAGCTGGAGTACCGCCCCTCGGTGTACGCTGCGTACAGTGCCTGCAACGTCCGCGAGGACAGCGGGGAACGGGGTTCGCCGCGGTTTTGCTGCTGCTGCTGACGGGCAAGGGCTGCTGTAATGGGATCCACATGTGATGTGACGCCGAAGGACCCTTCGGCGGCGGCAGCAGCGAGGGGGTGCATATACAAGCGCTGGACGTCGCGGTTCGCCCCACATCGCTCGGTCTGCACTTCACCTTGCTTGGCAGCCTCGTCTTCCTCAGCGCCAGCGTCGGCAACGATGCCGTGGTCAATCTCTGCGGGAGTGACCACGCCGGTCTCCCTCACTGAAAGCAGCAGACCTGATGGAGGAGGGCCAAAGGAAGGCGCCGACTGCAAGTGGCAATCATGGCTGTCACTGATGAGTGGAGCAGGCACGAGTGCTGAAGGTGCGTCACTGGTCACACCGCTTTCAGGCGTCGAGACTGCCAGTGGATAGCACGAAGGGCCTTCTCGGCTGACGTGCTCGCCATTCGTAATATCGGTTGATGACGCAGCAGCCACTGTAGCTGCAGCAGCTTTGTACATGTGCGGCTGTGACGGCACCACAACCGTCGACATGTATGTGCTGCCGTCAGCTTCCGGCATCGCGTATACCGCCAGCGGTGCTGCGCTGAAGGGCACACGCGACGTCATGGACTCCAAGACGTTGGCCTCCACTGTGTGTGTGTGTGTTGGTGGTGTTGCCGTCATACGGAGTAATGCTGCTGGTGAGGCGAGGGAAGGAGAAGGGCAGGTGAGGCTGAGGAGTGCACCTCCCTCACCTCCGTTTTCCGTCCTCTCTATGCTGCTCAGCAGCGCGTTGTGCACACACACACAGTGAGAGATGCTTATCGTGCGAGCTGGGCTCTACTTCACGCAGTATGCAGCGCGGGAGATAACACAGCGCGAGCAGGAGTGGGCGATGTGTGTGCACGTGTGGGAAGAGAGAGCGAGAGCGAGGAAGGGAGAGAACGAGAGAGAGTGGGCAGACTGGCGTGAGTGCGGCACAGACAGAGGTGGGGTGGATGGAGTGAGGTGTGGGACGTGCCCCGGCCGCACGACGCAAGCGCAGCTCCTGTTTGGAAACCCCTTGCCGCGACGCTGATGGTGGCTGCGTCAGCGCACCCGTCATCCGTCCTCTGGGACTCGACGTCGTCGATGCAACCATGCGTTGCACAAAGTTCCGCCCCCCCCCTCCGCGTTGCCACGACATGCATTCTCCGTGAGAAGCCACTTGTGTGCCCATCAAAAGTCGTGCTAGCGCTCCATTCGGATCTCTTCCGCCCTTTGGTTTTTCCTTGACTTCGTTTTAGGGTGACCACTCTGCGCGAACGACAGCAACGCCACACTACACAGAACGCCCCGCACACAAAGCGCGCGCGTGGACGGCTGCGGCATCACGGAGCCCTCGCTCACGCAACGCCACACCAGCCCCGCGTGTTCGCGTCAGCGCACATGAGAGACACGCCCACGCTGTATCGGGTAAAAAGAGGATGTAAAACCCACAAGAGGCGAGAAGCCGAAAAAAGTCGCCGGGGAGGCGCCACGATCCATCATCGCTGCCGTCCATCTCGGTCCATTTCACAACTCGATGGCTGCTGATCTGATCGACATCCATCTACCCACACACATCCATGGCTCCACCTCAAGCTTCTGTCCAAGCGTAGACACGCCGTCACGCATTACCCCTGCCATCTGGCGTCACAGCACTCCCATTGGAACTACATTGCGCACGAGCGTGTCCTGTGCACAGCCCGCCGTAGATGCCATACCCTACGCATGCGCCAGCGCCTCGGGTGTGAGCACGGTTATCGCCACCTTCGACGAGGGTACCTCCTTCACCACTGCCGCAAACGCCTCACGGGATGCCGCGCCACAGAGCACCATGACGGGCACAGGAGTTACTGGAGATGATGGCAACAGCATGCCACCTTTCTCTGACGCTTCGGACTCGCCATCCTCTGATACTGCGGTGCCCTTTGCCGGTTTCGCCGCACTCGCCACGTCGCGTGCCATATCCGTTGTCACCGCCTCGAGGAGTGCAGCGAGAAGATGCTCCGGCTCCAACAACGCGTCCACGAGTACGTCTTCGATGAGGGTGGAGGGTCCCGAAACCTCCTTGCAGGTCTGCACGTACGCTTCATGCGACTCCGGCGCCATGCCATTACGTAGCAGGAGTTTCACGCTGACGCCGCCGCCCCGCATGGGATGTTGCCTGAGTAACGCCCTCAGCTCAGCACTTGAAACGGAGGTGCAGTCCACGATAGCCATAAACCGCTGGTGGCCTTGAGTGGCCCGTACGCGCACGTAACCCTCGAGCTGAAAGGTGCCGCGCAGCTCTGCGTCCTTGGCGAACGCCTCCTGCCACGTGGACGGACGTCCATCGGCCAGACCCGATTGAGCTGGCAACAGCGGTGCCACCTGGTCGACATCCGTCCACACCGGCAGCTGGTGGCCGCGGCCAAGTGTGTGCAAGGCGTACTGAAGGGCAGCGGACGCCTCGTTGGTCCCTGGAGCACCAGACGGGGCTTGTGTCTTGGCTGATGCATCTGCTGACGCCCGCCAGGTTACCGAAACGCTGTTGTATCCGGTACGGTGGTACAGCACCTCACCTGTCACGGCAGACCGTGTCACTGTCAAGATAGAGCTGAAGCGCCTGTGTACCAGCTGCGCGAGGGAGTTGACACCACTGTACCTTGTAGACCAAACGGGGGCATACGTCTCTAAGATCGGCCAGTTGCTTCGCAGACGTGCGAGCAGCTCCTGCTCCGTCCAGCCCTCGAACGGAATCTGAGTTGCCACCTGGCAGAGGGTAGAAGTCCAGTTAAACGGCACGACACTCATCACACGATCCTTCGCGTTGCCGCCTCTCCCGTTTTCGATGCCGGTCAGGGTGAAGTAGCAGTGGAGCTGCAGTGATCGCCAGACGGCTGCCCGCCACACAGCAGCAGTCGTCGATGGTCCAAGCCCGTTCCCTGCACTCGCCGCCTTCGTGTCCACAAAGCCACAGTGCCGCTCAAAGACGCTCTCCATCTTTTCCGCCGGCGCTGCTCCGTGCCCGGCAGCCAGGCGCAGAAGGCGGAGCATTTCCTGCTTGCGGCCAGCGACGCGCTGCAGCATGTCATTCGGTACGCCATCGCTTGCCAAGGAGCCGGCTGTTGCGGATGTGGCGCAGTGCCGACGCCGGGTATCGAGGTTAGCGACAGTTCTCTCTGGGGTGCCTTCGCTGGAGGACGCCGCAGGCGCACGGAGGCACTGATGCGACGACAGCGGTAGCCTTGAGGTCACCGTGGCAAGAGTTCGGCGAGCGCTGCATGCGGAGCCACAGACATACCCCGCCACGGCACATGTGGACGCGGTTGGGGCACCCCTACGCAGCAGCATGGCGCAGTCCGCGAAACACTCGTGCGTGTGTGGAGCTCTGAGTCCCGCTAGCAGTTGTTGATGGTCTCTCTCTCACACACTCAAGACAGACAGAGACAGACAGACGCCGATCTGTGAGGAGCAGGAAGATGGGGGACCCTTGGAGAGTGCACAAGCCAGTGTGCCAGGAGCACACTGGCGGACAAGAACCAAAACGCGCAAGAAGAGATATATAAAAGGGCATTGTCAGCGGAGCGAAGCGGAGCGAAGCGGAGGTGGAGGAGGCATGTGTGTGTGTGTGTGTGTGTGTGTGTGTGGCCATCGACTGCCGTGGATGCGGGAGCTTGGCAGGAAGCACACAAGACAGGGAGGGATGCAGCGACGCACACATGCATATCATGGAGGTGTCACACGTGTCGGTGTCTCCTCCCTTCCCTTCCCCGAGAGAGAGAGAGACAGAGCGCCTTACTCGCTTTGCCGTTGCGGTTAGTGCGGAAAAGATGGGTAGACCACAGCATGTAGACGACGTTAGTGTCCGTGTGTTAAACCGAATATTTCTTAACAGTGCATCGCTGTCGGTGCTGCTGTGGGAGGGGAGGGTGGGAAGAAGGGAGAGAGCTTTCCCACTTTAACGTCGATCCGCTGATCGCTGCGATGGATGTCCTCGTGGACGCTCACGCATCGCATCACAGACGCAGAAAGAGAGAGAGCGCCAGAGCCAGAGTCGTACGGGTGTGTGGGTGCGTGCGGAAAACACCCGCATGCGGAAAGAGCGGATCGCAGTCCTGTACATCTCCAGCCGTTTCTCTCCCTCTCTCCCCTTCGGCGACAGCGGGGCTGTGGTTACACCTCCTGCAGCGTGTACTTCCACAGCCGCTGCTTCAACTCGTGGATGTGGCTCACTGGCACACGGAACAGCACCACCTCACCGTTGCTCCCACCCTCTTCGCGAATGTCCTGTAAGAGTGCCTTCAACGGCTCATCCAGGTTGGCGTTAAAGACGTGCATCGCAGATGGCACCTTTACATTCGGCTTCGTGTAGCGGAACGGGTTGCGCACCACGAGTTTCATGGAGGTCAGCGCCACATCAGAGGCACCAGCGTTGGTCGCAGCAGACGTCTTAACCTTCCCGCCCCTCAGTGCATCCGCCGACACACCGGCGGCAGCAGCCAAGGCGGGACCCAGGGCCTTGAACACGACGTGCGTGGACTTTGCGATGGCGTCCACCACGGTGGCTTCCGACGCATCATGCAGCAGGATGCACCGACCAGGCCGACCGACGCGGGCCGTACGTCCAGCGCGGTGCACGAACGTGTCCGAGGCCAGCGCGTCCCGTGGGAGGCTCAGCATGAGAACAGTGTCCACCTCCGTAAAGTCAAGCCCGCGAGCCGCGATATCGGTGCACAGCAACACCTGCGCGACACCGCAGTTAAAGTCTTCGATGGCAGCCATACGATCTAGCTCGTCCTTCTGCGCCGTGAGGACACGCACGATGAGCGACGACGACGATGCAGCTGCGCCAGCGGCCCCAGCGCTCTTACCGTTGCCTTTCTTGCCGCCTTTCTTCGCGCTGGACGACGTCGTCGTCCTCGTCTCAGTAACCCCCGCGTTCGCTGTCGTCGACGTGTGCAGACCGGCCTCCAGCGCCGTCAGCTGCTTCAGTGTGCCGAAGACAATAACACGGCCATTAAAGGCAGTGTTCTCCGTCAGCAGACGGGTCGCCGTCCGCACGCGGTCCGCCACGCTGCATGTCTGATGGAAGCACTCGAGATGCGGCGGCAACTTCGCCGATCCGACGGTGACGAGTTGGTAGTAGTACTTTTTCACTCCCAAGAAGCCAGCCTTTAGCACCCAGTTAGGGATGGTCGCCCCGCAGAGAACGTAGTGGTGCGCGCGGAAGTCGTTCAGCAGCCCGTCCGCCAACGAGCCGTTTGCCTTGCGGATGAACTTTAGCAGGTTCTTCATGCGCCGACCCATCGCAGAGAAGCGCGGACCCAGGGTGATGTCCACCTCATCCACAACAATCGCACGCACAAGAGAGGGAGAGATGATCCCTGCTTCGCGCGTGTCCCCGTGGCCGGCGATCGCCTCGTCTTCATTGTCATCAGACATGGACGCCGCCGCGTCGCCATCATCGTCGTCGTCCTCCTCCTCCGCTGCTGCAGCTGCGGCTTGCTGCGGCTTCCTCGCGCTGCGGGGACGCTTCTTACCAGCCAGATGGGCATCTCGCTGCGCCTCCGCCTCCTCGACGGCAGTTGCGGCGGCGGCGACACGGTGGCCGCGGATCGCCTCGTCAATGCTGCACAATGTCCCAACAAGGATGTCGACGACCCTGCCGTCGGACGTGGGATGCAAGTCGTCGAAGCCGGCCACGGCAATGCGCAGGGTGGTTTTCTTACCGTAGATCTTCTCCAGCACACTCTTCGTCTGCATAGCGAGGTCATTGCTGAAGACGAACACCAGCAAGAAGGGACCGGCAGCAGCGCCGACGGTTGCAGGCTTCTGGTGCTGCTCCAGGAGAAGATGGCGCTCAATCAGCGGCAGGGCGTAGGCAAGGGTCTTGCCGCTGCCGGTGCGACTGTGCAGAATGACGTCGCGACCGTTGAAGATACCGCGGTAGCACTGCGCCTGGCACGGCAGCAACGCCTCGAAGTTCATCGTCTTCTGGAGTACCTTGGCCGTCGAGGCCGTCATGAGCGCCGTCTTGACGGAGTTGGCGGGGTGATGGGGGTCGGCCAGCGCCTCCTCAGCCTCCTTTCGCGAGAAGTGCAGCTTCTCCACAATCACCTCCCTCTGGAGGCGGTCAAAGGAGGTGTCCACGCGTTCGTCCGTGTGAAAGACAACGGTGCCCGTCTTCTTGGTCTTCCTCCGGTGACGGTGCGCACCGTCCGCCGTTTCCCAGCTGTACACGCTCATGGATGACGGCGGTGGTGGGGACTGCGGGTATGGATAACGGAGAGGGGGGCCCGCAAGACGGTCTTTTAGCGGATGTGCGTGACTCGGAATATGTCTTCACCAGTTGTGTGCGTGCGCGCGGGCGTGCAGCGGTGGTGACGTGTCCTGCGTGTTCTCGCTATGTCTCTGGGTACGCAAGAGAGAAAGCCGTGGAGACGGACGAGGAAGCGGGGGTGGGGGTGGAGGGTTGCAGGGCCCGTAGTTGCAGAGCCATCTCGACAGAGGGGGTTCGGGTGTGGGAGGATAGAGAGAGGGAGAAAGGGGAGGTCGTGGGAGGAAGTCGCAGCATCACCAGTCTCGGACCGTCGTTGAACGCGCACACACCCACAGGTCAGTGTCGGGGGTAAGCTGCGAAAGCCACCCAAAGCAAGAGAACAGTCACAGCTGTAGTGGTGCCACAAGGCACAGCGCTGCAAACCCTTGGGGTCTGAGCTTCACGCGGTGATGTGGAGAGAGGCGGCACAGAGCGTGCGCCGTATCTTGTGTATGTGTTCGCGTCTGTAAGGGATGCTGACGCAAACTCCCGCGTCTGCCGTCCTGTACGCCACTCTCGTTTCCTGCGCTGGAAGAGCGACAGAGATGGACGTCTCTGCTTGGCTTCTCATGAGTAGCACCGCGCAGCGGATACGGCGAGGTGATAGGGAACGGAAAGCCAGACTGCGTCACCCCCCCCACCCGCCACCACCACTAACCCCGCTGCTGCCCATAGTCACCTCTAGATCAGCGCGCCCACCTTGCTTATGGGGTTGTGCGACGTGCCGGCACGCGGTAAGAATCCTCGCTGACGAGAGAGAAGTGCTCACAATATCATCACGTCTTCTTCGGGACTCACCTCAGTGATGCTTGCACACCTCCGCTGCGGAACCCATACTATCGCGTCGTCCTCCTCGACGCACACCGTCGTCACCTCCCTGACCGCGCGTGTCGGCACAGACACCGTCTCTGCAGCAGAGGCGCTAGGAGCCGCTGTGGCTCTACAAAAAAGGTCCTCGAGCGTACGCATCAGCGGTGGGGATGAAGCGCCAGCTAAACCCGCGGACTTCTCCCGCTGGCATGCCGTGTCGCTCCCCTTGACCTCTGGAGCCTCGCCGAGATGGACGTCGAAGTCGACGCAGTCATCGCTGACGTTTTCGTCCTCGTCACCATCGTCGATCTCCACGACGACCTCTCGTCCCAGCCCACGCGCAACTTCTCCGTCTCGTGAGCCGCTGCGGCGTCGCCTCCGCAGTACACCTCCGCCAGGCACGGCTGTGCGGCTGGCCTTTGTCCGTGCAGATGCTGCCGCGCTGGCCGAGAGCGCCGAAAACATGTCCACCAGGGAACGCTGCGGTGCCGCCGACGTCTCTCCGTCAGCACCGCCTGTGATGCCGTCGTTGCTCCCCTCCGTCGCCTGCAGTGGACGCGGACGAAGCCCGATGATGGAGAGTTCAATAACATGGAGTGGAGGCATCGTCAACACACCGCTCGAGGGCGCGGCAGTGCCCGGTGGTGCATCGGGTACATCACTCGGAGGTTTGGTGAGGATATGCGGCGACGGCAGTGGAGTCAGCGATGCCGCCCTCCGCTCGCCTCCTTTGCTCCCCGTGGTCACCTTCCGCATAAGCTTCACAAGTTCGCGCAACCCCATGCCTGCAATCTCCTTGGCGTCCCGCACGCTCGTCGGAAGAGGCACTTGCGCTCGATAAGACCGAGCGTGCTGCCCACGACGCGCCTGCTCTGGGGTGACGTGCGTGCGAAACAGCAACACCAAACTTCGGCCCTCTTTGTGGTAGCGCGACTCGTACTCGCTAAACCGGTGCCACAGCTCCCCTGCCAGTGGCGCCATCCACAGCTGCGCTGCTGACCACGAGCTGCACGCTGGATGGAAGATCTTACTCGCCCTCATCCCCCGCGGCAACGCCGGATCAGCGACAGTGTCACCACCCAGGCCGCGCAAGCGGTAGAAGACGTACTGCGATGTGGTGTGTGCAGCCAACCCTTGGAAGTTCCTCTCCATGGATGGCGAGGCAGCGCGCCCCCGTTTCCTGCCATATAATCGACCCACCCGCCCCTCCGTGTCATCCTCAGCATCCTCGCCGTCGCCCACATCACACGCCCCGTCAAGCTTGCACAGCTGCGCAAGCGGCACAAGCCACGCCTCGCGGCACTCCGTCACACCGCCGCACACAGCGCTCACAGCGGCGCCGAGCTTGCCACCAAACCCGCGCACCCCACTCAGCGGCAGCTCAAACAGCGCACTCGCGCTCCGGTCAGGCAACAGCAGCGTCTGCTGGTTCGGCTTGTGTGTCGCGCTGATGCACTTCGCAAGCACGCGGTTGTGCGCGATCCCGGCAGAGCAGTCGTAGTGCAGCTCCGCGTAGATGCGCTGCCGCAGCCGGTGCACAACGCGCGACGCAGCGCACAGCAGCAGGCACCGCTCCGCGTACGCAGCGTCGTCCGCGCCAACGCAGAATGCGCGGCTTCCCTCCAGCTCAGCGCCGCACTCGCCGCGCACCAGGGCGCGCATCGGCTCGTCGAACACAGCAGCCAGCGACGTCCCCCGCGCGCCGAACCACGCCTCCATCTCCGCGCGCCGGTCCTCAATCAGCCGCGTCGACGGCTCCATCACGTCCGCCAGCGGGTCCAGCGAGGCACCCGCGGCGGCAGCGCGCACCTCCGCCAGCTCCCGTCGCGCCGCCTCCGTCACGTCAATGTACGCCTCATCAATGCTGCCTTTCTCAACTTGTATCCCGGGAGTTGCAGCGAGGATCGAGAAGACCTGTCGGCTCGCATGTCGGTACGGCTCAAGAGATATCTTGTAGGAGTCCTGCACAGGATGCGGGTGGTACTGGCTCACAGACTCGCCCATTCGATAGCTGGGCGAAAGCGCGACAACGAGTCCAGGACACAGTGCCTGTGCCTCAGCTACGTTGTTAAACCGCTTCACCCCACGCGCACGGGCCGGGTAGTTCACCGCAATGAGGCTGCCCCACTGAGCAACCACGAGAGGCGTCACGCGGCAGTCCACGCCGAGGCGCACCGCCTCCACCTGAGCGTAGAAGCAGTCCATGTCAATGTGCGCGATGCACCGCATCGGATCCGCACCGGACAGGCAAGAAGAGGTAGGGAGAAGTGCCATGGTGCAGCGGCGGGTCGAAGGATGGGAACTAAAGTGTGCACGCGTGTATGTGCCTGTGTCCTGTGGGCGCCGCAACGGCACCTCCTCGCCTGCCCCCCTGTACTCTCAGTAGGGAGAGCAAGAAGAGGTGAAAGTGGTGGTCGGCGCCGCCCCTCCGTGCATCTGGAGAGCAGTGCTGCGCCAAGAAGAGAGAAGAGGATGGAAAGACCAATGGGCAGATGACAAGTGTGGGAGCGTTGCCCGTCACCTCACACGAGGAGGGAGGAAGAGACAGCGGCACCAACGTAGAGGATGCCGAGAACGCGAGAAGAAGAGGGGGAGGGACTGGCCGCGTGGAGGGGCACCGCGTGTCCGTCAGCGGACACTCATTCACACCAAGAGAGCGAAGGTAAGTGAGAGGTAGGGGCTGCCTCGGCAAGCCCGCAACAGGAACAAGAAGAACGGTGCGAGAGACGCACGTGAGACCGCGAACGTCATTGTCGCCATCTTCATGAAAGTCCATGCGTGTGTGCATGGCGTCTATATATATATATATCGCGGGCGCACAACAGCGTGCCTGCGCACGAGCTGCAGCCCAGAAGAAAGCACGCGTGAAAAAGTAAGAAAAAGGCATCCAGGAAGGGAAGAAACAGCGGCGAGCCACAAAATCGAAGTCCGCCACGGGATGGTGAGGCGGAGGAGGGAGACGACAGAGACGGCGCCACGCGGAGGGGGTGCGAGGGGACGGGAACAACCCCGTGCGCAACACCTTTCTTTTGTCTCCTGTGTACACCCTTCATCAATTTCCTTCGTTGGCAGCAGCCACAATGGTGGTGGCGGTGCCGTTGTTGATCTGCGTGCGAAGTGAGACGGAATCACCGCTGCCGACGCAGTCATCACCGCTCCGGGGCCTGCGAGCGTTCCCTCTTCGCCAGCGATGGGCTGAGAGGCGCGAATCGCCGCTGAGTTCGCGAAGGGTTTCGCACAGACACAGACACGAACACGGAGAGACCGAAAGTACACACACACACACCTGAGCGCACGCACCCATGAGTCACCACCGTCACCGCTACGCCTTCACCATCCCCTTTTCCTCCTCCGCTCCCTTTCACGTTACATTCCGCTGTATCCTCTACGAATGGTGTCTGTGCATGCATGCAGGTCCTTGTGCGTGCTGGATGGGCCATGTCAAAACGCGTGTGCATGAGCTGAACGGGAAGACAGGAAGAGAGAAGCGCCTCCCTCCGCTTTCAAACGCATCAGTTGTCTGCCGCACAACATTCGTCGAGCTCCACTCTACCCCCGGTCTGTCACAGGCCCAACCTCGCGTGGCGCGATGGCAGCCGTAGACGCACACACACACACACAACAGCAATGCGCCGAGCCAGCTGTCGGAGAGCACGGCCGCTGCCTCAACTCGCGCCCTCGCCATGCCGGCCGCCACCGGGTGCGTCTCCCCCTCGCGGTGGCGCCCAGGCTCCCCACACCAGTGGGCGGTGTGTGAGGGCCGGGGGTGGGAGGCGCCCGCGTCACGGTGACACCCTGCTCACCATGGGGATGGTACAGATAGTGCTCACTGTCGCGGGTCACTCCGATGCAACGTCATCCAGGGCCCCACCGCCGACACCAGCAGCGATGCATCGCTCTGACCTCCCTCTCCTGCGGCGTAGCCACCTGACCCCGTCACTACCAGAAGTGGTTCTGGCGTTTGGCAGGGGGTGGGGGAGGAGGCTGCCTGTCTTTCCCACAGAGAGGGTACTGGTCCCTGAGGTGCCACCACGCACTGAGAGGCGTGGGTGTGTGTATGTGTGTGTGCGTCCCTCGCCCCCCCTCCCCCACACCCTCACCCGCCATCACGGTAAAAGACGGAGAGCGAACAACATCAAAAACGACGTCAAGAGAAAACAATAGTCGAGTGTACGACACACACGCATGCGACCGGCTTCTTCCCTCTTGTACCCGCTTACGTGATCACCGTGGGTGTCTTGCGGCCAGTCAGAGATTCCATCTTGGACACCTGCAGCGCAACCCCGATGAGTGCGCTCAGCGCCGTGCTCGCGGTCGGCAGCGTCGTCTCCTCCAAGTGCGACTTCACCGTGGCTGCGTCCATGTACTGCTCCAGGTAGAGCCGGATGGTGGCGCCAGAGGAGCCGGTGCCGCTCAGCCGCAGCACGAAGCGCGACCCATCCTCAAAGAGCACACGTACGCCCTGCTTTGTCGAGACGGAGCCATCGATGGGGTCCGTGTAGCTGAAGTCGTCGATCATTTTGCAAGCGATGCCGTTGAGGTGCGGCACGTCTGCCACCGCGGTATTCTCGACCGTCTCCATGACAGCCTTCGCGGCCTCGGCGGAAACATCCTCGTAGTCGTATCGGCTATAGTAATTGCGGCCATACGTCGCCCAGTGCTCCTCTACAATCTGCTGGACGCCGACCAGCGGGGTCCCAGGCGCGTTGCGCTTCGCGATCACCGACAGCCAGAAGAGCGACGCCCAGATACCGTCCTTCTCACGGATGTGATTGCTGCCCGTGCCGAAACTCTCCTCGCCGCAGAGCAGAGGGTTGAAGTCCTTGCCCCCGTAGACGTCCTTGCTGTCCATGAGGTTGCCAAAGAACTTCCATCCCGTAGGGACCTCGAAGAGCGCGAAGCCCTGTGCCGCAGCGACGCGGTCGACTGCACCGCTCGTCGGCATCGAGCGCGCCACGGCCTTGAGTCCGGAGCTCCCGCTCTGGGTGAAGAAGGGCACGCAGTCAGCGTTGGCAGCCAGAACGGCAAGTGAGTCGGACGGGTTCACGAAGAAGCGGCAGCCGAGGATCATGTTGCGGTCTGCATCCCCATCAAACGCGACGCCGAAGCTGGGCACCGTGCCCACGTGCCTCATCGCGGGGTTCGCGTTGCCGTCCGGCAGCAGCCCCATCACACACACCAAGTCGGCCGCGTACGTGAGATTCGGATCGGGGTGGCAGCCGCCAAAGTCGGGCAGGACGTTCGTGCGGAATAGGGAGGTCTTGGGCACACCAAGGCCCTCGTGAAAGATGCGGTCAACGTACGGGCCGCTGACGCCGTGAAGGCTGTCCACGTGGACCTTGAAGTCGGCGCGCTGCACGAGTCCCTTGATGGCCTCGAAGTCGAACACCTCCTGCATGTACGCCGCGTAGTCAGCCAAGCTGTCAACCACCTCCACCTGGAAGCTGTAGTCGTCAAAGGTGTAGGTGCCGAGGGTATGGATGTCTACCTCCGGCAGCGTCGTGGCCATCTTGATGTGCGTTATCTTGACCGTCTCCTCGTAGATCTGGGACGTCAGCTTCTCTGGTGCCGGGCCGCCGTTCCCAGAGTTGTACTTGATCCCAAAGTCGGCGTCCGGGCCACCGGGATTGTGGCTGGCCGTCAAGATAAAAGCGCCTGTCGCCTTGTGCCCATCCGCGTCACGGCGACGGCGCACCATTGTTGAAACGGCCGGCGTTGAGAGAAGCCCGTGCTGGCCCACCCACACACGCCGCACCCCATTCGCGGCGGAGACCTTCAGGATCACCTGCACCGCCTCGGATGTGTAGTAGCGGCCATCGCCGCCCACGACGAGCACATCTGGGACGGCGCCTTGATGCTGCAGAGCGTTGAAGGTGCTCTGCACAAAGTTCGCTGTGTAGTTGGGCTGCTGAAAGACTGTGACCTTCTTGCGCAGCCCCGATGTGCCCGGCTTCTGGTCCTTGTACGCCGTCGTCGGCACCTCCATCTGCGCTTGACGAAGGTGCAGGTGGCGTAGGGAGAGTGCGGTGGTGGAGGGCTGGGCAAAGCGAAAGGCCGGCGAGGAGGCCAGACGCGGGAGGAGATGGCGGCGGTATGGAAACGTGATGTTGTGGGGCGTCGGAGGAGGAGGAGGGAGAAGCACGGGAGAGGAGCTGAAGAGACTCCTGCCCGTCGCCGTGGTATTGCCTGTCGTGGGGCGTTGACGGTGGGCAGTGGCGGCGGCGAAGCGCGGGGGGAGGGGGAGGGGGTTAGGGGGGCAATCCGTGAACGGATACGAAACGGGGACGCTTACAGGACAGCGAACGAGGTGATTCGTATCACGTGGGCTTCTTTGACGTTGCACTTCCTCAAACACCAAAGGAGGTAAAGCGTGTGTATGTGTGTGTGTGTGTCGGCGGCGTGTGCGTTGGCCGGAGGAGAGAAGGACATCACGAGGAGGAGAGGAGCACGTAGGTAGATGAGCATCAAGGCACGAAAAACACATGACCCACGCAGCACCCTTGTCGCCACTGCAGATGTACAGACTCTGCCAACAGATGTCGGATGCGCCACCCGCGTGAGTGTGCGCGTCAGTGTCGGCGTCTGCGTAGGGATGGTGTGGTGCTCTTGTTAATGCCATCGGTTGGCTTTCTACCCCGTCCACATGCAATGCCCTTCACCACCACACCTCACGGAGGCGGGCGGCGGTGCTGCGGAGAGATGATCGTCTTGAGCGAGCCAGCGACACACATGGCCAACTCCATCACTGTGACGTCAACGCACCGTCGTGCACAGAAACGCACAACAGACGAGAACGGTGCCTCCGCTCACGACAAGCAGCAAAGGCGGGATGGCATGGAGAAGCATGAAGGGCCTGCGGGGTTTGGTAGGGCAGCAGTGCCGGGCTGTCCTCTTCCCACGTACTCCTTCCCCAGCCCCCTAACCTTCCGGCGGACCGTTTTGTCCCTATCTGGGGCCGTGCGGGTGCTGGCGGCAGACTACACGGAAAGTTGAGCGGCCACATGCCGCCGCCGCCGCAACCCCTACCGCAAGTGCGTCACTCAACCCCAAAGCCCTCCTTGGCACGCTGCCGCACCCCGTCGTTTACGGCGGCAGGGTAGCTTTTCAGAATCTGACGTAGCTCTTGTGGAGGCAAGTCCTGGCGGCGCATCAGTGTGCTGAGAAGCTGTGGGTTGCACCGAGTGCCACGGCGTACGCACGCCCGAAAGACAGCGACAGCCTCTGACCAGTCCGCAGCCGCGTCGATCACCAGGCACGCCGGAAAGGTGCCCAGCGGCGGTGCAGGGCGTGGAGGGGACGCGCGGTCGTAGCGGACACCATCCCGCGGCACCAGGAGCTCGAACACTGTGCGCGCATAAAACGCAGCGCTGTCCTTGGAAGGGCTGCCAGGGAGGGGGTCAGACCCTATCTGCAAACAGCTCGCGGGAGGGTGCGAGACTGACGGCACGGGAGGCAGTGCGGGCCGCGCAGTCACGAGGCTGCGTGCGGCATACTTTTGAAACTCTGGTAGCGGAAAGCGGTAGTACAAGGCCAGAGCTGCCTCCCACTGGGCGTGTGCCGCCCACTCCTTCCCCGCCTCACTCAGCTGTACCTCGTCCAGGCGCACGCCGCCAGCAAGGGCGCCGGCGATTTGGCGAAGCAAGGAGGCAGTGGAGGAGCGGGAGGAGACTAAGCGGTACCACGGCCGCGACACTTGCGGTACAGCACGGAGCACATAAGACGTCGGCACGGCAGTGCGCTGGACGCAGTCGAAGGAAGCCGCTGCGTCGTCTCCGCGATGTAAGGCGCTGGTGTTATTGCCACTTCTCTGCGGCACAGCACCGCCGGTGTCGCGATGAAGCTGCGAAAGTCGCTCCAGGGCAGCCTTCCAGCTGCCGCGGCTGACCACCCACATGGTCAGTTGACGGTGTAGCCGCGCATCGCGCACCTCAGCGCGATTTAGCCCATCCACGGTGACCTCCCACGAGTGTGGGGTGCAAAGGCCAGCGGCACGGCCGTAGAGCAACGCGATATCTGGAGTCAACCGACGCGACTGTACCAGTGCCAGCACATGGCGGCAGAGTGCATTGGGTTCCGTGACAGACGCAGCGGAGGGTAGTCTCGACACCGCGCGCAACGCCGCGCACACGCTCAGCGCGGGTGGAGCTACATTCTCTACCGCCTGCCGCGTTAGCATCTCTTCCTCCCCCCTCGTGCGCTGCAGGAGCCGCTGGCGCTTCTGGTCACGCAGCCAAGAGAGTTCACGCCGATCGCGTGCGGAGTAGCGCCGCGCAGAAGACGGCTGCATCCTTTCCAGCTGCTCCGCCAACGACGTCCCCTGAGGAAAGGCGGGCAGCGGCCCCCCGGCACCGTCGATGACAGAGGACACAGCGGCACGGCTTCCCCAGTAGCAGAAAGGTCCGACGTCGTGTAAGATGCAGTGCCGGAGCATGCGCAGCTCCTGCACCCGTTCCACACATGCTCGAGGGAGAGGTGACGGCAGGCAGGCGAGCAATCGCGCCGCTGTCTCCCACCCACACCACTGCGTCGCACTTAGAAACACTTGCCCCTGGATCGGGATGCTGGACGTCGCCAGTTCCAAGCCCTCACACGGTCCAGCTGATGCCAACTGCCTAGACGAGCCTGACGCTGGGTGGCTCCTGCTCTGGGAGAGCTGCTGCAGTGACAGCAGGAAAGCCTCCATCGAGCTCTCAAAAACATCAATAGGCAGCTCCGAATGGCGGGCGATGGTGTCCACCGTCTTGCACACCCCCTGCGGGTGTCGAAGCGCGTCTGATGGGTGGAGTAAACAAAGCGCTGTTGCCCACGAGTGCGGCGCCGCAGCCTGGGCGAGCGCAATGCATGCAACACGTATGGACGGCGTAGTAGACAGGTGTTGTTCCTGCAGGGCCATCAGCCCCCGCACCCACCGCCCGGCGTGAGCACACTCAAGCACAAAGGATGAGATAGCCGACATGCTGGATGACAGCGACAAATGGCCACCTCCACCCACACGCAGCATGAGAAAAACCTTGCCTACACTCCTTCTCTCCTTTTGTTGCCTTCCTGTGAAACAGACAGAGGGAGAGAGGGAGGGAGAGAAGCGTGGCAGCTGCTGCTGCTGCTCGCCCGCTCTCTGTCTCTGAACCGCAACGCAAAGGGAAAACAAAGTGCGCCAGCGATGCCATCGCACAAACGCACGTGTGTGCGCGCGTGTCGAGCGAGGAGGAGGAGGCGTAGAGGAGAACAGCTGAAGACACACACACACATCGAGAGAGACCGAAAGTACCACGAATGGATGCAAGCGCATCCTCCGTGCGTCCCTCAGTAGAAGGAATCACTTCCCATGCGCCCCACATGCGGGTAGGCATTGGTCAGGGAAGAGCGGAAGGCCATTCCACGTGACCGCGAGCGTGTCTGCTGCTGTGTCGGCTTCGCTGAACGCCTGCACAAGGACAGCGCATCCGAAGACACAACAAGAGCCTTTCCCTTCTTCCCTCACATAACCGTTTCTCTGCTGCACAGCATTCGTCGAGCTCCACTCTACACCCGGTCTGTCACAGGCCCAACCTCGCGTGGCGCGATGGCAGCCGTAGACGCACACACACACACACAACAGCAATGCGCCGAGCCAGCTGTCGGAGAGCACGGCCGCTGCCTCAACTCGCGCCCTCGCCATGCCGGCCGCCACCGGGTGCGTCTCCCCCTCGCGGTGGCGCCCAGGCTCCCCACACCAGTGGGCGGTGTGTGAGGGCCGGGGGTGGGAGGCGCCCGCGTCACGGTGACACCCTGCTCACCATGGGGATGGTACAGATAGTGCTCACTGTCGCGGGTCACTCCGATGCAACGTCATCCAGGGCCCCACCGCCGACACCAGCAGCGATGCATCGCTCTGACCTCCCTCTCCTGCGGCGTAGCCACCTGACCCCGTCACTACCAGAAGTGGTTCTGGCGTTTGGCAGGGGGTGGGGGAGGAGGCTGCCTGTCTTTCCCACAGAGAGGGTACTGGTCCCTGAGGTGCCACCACGCACTGAGAGGCGTGGGTGTGTGTATGTGTGTGTGCGTCCCTCGCCCCCCCTCCCCCACACCCTCACCCGCCATCACGGAAGAAGAAAGATGGGGTGTCACAGAACATGGGCGGTGCCGTGTCATCATCACCAGACATAGGCCGGTGCCACTGTTCACAGGCATCGCAGAATGCACTTCATCTCGTCCCTTGTCCCCTCCCCTTCCTCGCGTTCCCTCCCTAAACACGCGCGTACACACCGACGCTTCCAGCCCCCCGCGCACCGCGCACCGCGCACCTGTAGCTCCACTTGGCTGTGCACCGCCTTCGCTTGATAAAATGTGTGTGCGTGCGGGTGTAGAGCAGTAGTGCTTGAGGAATGGAAAAGGCACAACACTTTCGCCTCCCCACTGCAGGGAGAGGGAGGGAAAATCCGCAGCACCGGTTTCGTTCAGCGATCTGGAGCCCCTCACTCCACCTGAATCCCTAGAGAGGCGATCAGCTTGTCGGCTACGGTGAAGAGGGCGTCCAGCGTGGTGCTACTCGTCATCCCGCTCTTTTCAACGTACTCGGAGAAGGAGATGCCTTCTTCGCAGGCCTTCATGAGAAGCGGGTCCAGCGGCACCTCCCCCCAGAGGGGAACGTCAAACTCGCGGCTAAGCCGTACACCGGCACCCTCCCTCCTGCCCTCCCTGCCCTCCTCCTTTGGAAAAATCTGCGACTCCTTGTGGCACCCGGGGCACACAAACCCGCTCATGTTCTCCACGAGGCCGAGGATGGGCAGCTTCGCCTTCTGGCAGAAGTTGACCTCACGACGCACGTCCGCCTCCGCGACACGCTGCGGGGTCGTGATGAGCACGGCACCATCTACCCCGTTCGTCGTCTGCTGCAGCAGCGAGTTGACGGTAATGTGCTCGTCGGAGGTACCCGGTGGGGTATCAATCAGTAGGACATCAAGATTACCCCATATCACGTCCTTGAGGAACATCTTGATGACGCCGTTCTTGCGAGGACCGCGGAACAGCACCGCCTCGTTCTTGTTCGACAAGAGGTAGTGCATCGACATCATTGTCACGTTCTCATCCACCAGGACGGGCTCGATACCGCCAGCGCTCTGATGCGCATCCTCGCCGCGCACACCAGTCAGGCGAGGGAGCGACGGTCCGCAGATGTCCATGTCCATCAGCCCGACGGACAATCCGCGTGTTCCGAGAGCGAAGGCCAACTCCTTCGTCATGGTGCTCTTCCCCACGCCGCCTTTGCCGCTGACGACCATGACCTTGTGCTTCACCCCGGCAAGACGCTCCCGAATCAGGGGTATGTCAGGGTCGGGGCCCTTGGGTGCGGATGCGCAGATAGCGGCGTTGGGGCATCCCTGGCACGAGGGCGCAATGCCGGCCTGCGGGCTCTCCGGGCCGACGCACTCGGGGTTTGCGTTCTGCGGCGTCTCCATTGGTCGCTGCCACCACCACTACGCAAAAAAAAGGGGAGAAAAATCACGTAAGAAAATGTGCGTGCGTGCGTGTGTGCGTGACCGCAGCTGCGAATCCGGTAATATTCGGCGAGGATCCACGCAAGTGGGCGAGGAAGACAGGGGAGCAAGCAAGAATTGGTGGAGGGGGGAAACCAAGAAAATGCCACACACACACACACGCATGTACATATATATATACATGTGCAACGGTGTCTGCGTATAAGCTTTGAGGTGTGTGGTTGCGTGCAAGCCAACGTGCGTACGTCGTGCCAATGTGCACGAGACGGAGCACGAGGAGAGAGAGGGTGGATGCACCTTCCACCTACCCCGCACGCACGTCCTTTTGTCGTACCCTTCCCCAAATATCCAGGTGTGTTATTCGTAGATATGTAGAGTGGCCTCGGGGAGGGAGGGAGGGAGGAGGCGGGGCGAAGTGGCACATGCGTTTTACACGCACACACAGATCCCACGTGCGTGCAGCCAGAGAGGCCGCAAAGACCCAGGTCTCCGCCCCCCCCCCACCTACACCATGGCACGTACTCTGAGGGAAATCTAAGGAAGAGCGCCCCAGACCCTCACACGCATCCACCCACGCAGTCGTGAGCATGGCAGCAGGAAACCACATCGCGGTTCTTCCTCTCTCTCTCTTCTTTGGCTACTGGTGCGCCAACAGCGAGGAGGGGGGCGCTGCGGCAGCGTTCCCACAGAGACACGCAACGACGTGGATTCAGTCCAGCTGTGGGTCACGCTTTTTTCTCCTCCTTGCTCGCCGTGCGGAGCCTCCGCGCCATTGCCGCTGCGACTCTTCGCCTCCACCCCGTTTCCAGGAGTCCTCTGGGCACCCTGTTGTAGGCCCCACCTGACGATGGACTCGGCCAACGTGAAGCTCAAGAGCAAGACTGTGGGCAAGATGTGTCCCCACACGCGTGAACGTGCCACTGCAGTGCTGCTGTCACCTGTACGTCTATTTTCTTCGCTCCCTCCCCTCACCCTCCTCCTGCTCCTCCCTCCAACAGGCACGCACACACACAGACACATGCACGAGCGTTTTGTTTTCCACGCCTCTCCCCATCAAGTAGGGAGTGAGGTGGGGGCGTTGAAGGTGCCATCGACACAGGGCAGAACGATAAAAGGCACCAAGAGAGACACGCCACACAAGAAAGTGAAGCGAGGCAGAAACTATGCACCCTGGACTGGGTGGGCGGAGACCTGCCCGTGCTCCTCTCTACTCACAGAAATCCTGCACGGCAGCGGCTCGTACGTGCGGGAAAGGAGAAAGAGGAAGATTCACCTGTGCCCCATCTACCCGCACACGGTTGCAGAGACGTGAGATTATGGAGCCCCGGAAGAGACCCCCGCAGCCGCCACGCGAAACTCTGTCAAGATGCGCTCTATCACCCTCACATCCGTATCCGCCCCCTCTCCGAAGACGGTGTAATCTGTGGCATCCTTCAGGAAGTGAACGAGATCCGCAGGCGCGTACCGCACCACCAGCCTCTCCTCGTTCAGCAGTTTCTTCACGTGGTGGAAGACGTTGGAGCCAGCGGCAGTCTTCAGCGCAGCGGGGATAGTAGTGTAGATGATATCAACCAGCTCGCGAATGGTAAGGCCCTTTTCGCTGTCCAGGGCGGAGACTCCGTGCGTGCGCTCGCACAGCACCTGGAGAATCTGCTGCTCGCGCGTGTTACGGTGCTGGATGATCTCCTCGATGCGTGCGGTCCCGTCCTCGACGACAGGGCCATGCGCTGGGTAGAGCCGTTTTGGCTTCATCTTCGCGAGCACGTGCAAGGAGTTCATGTAGTCCTTGAAACTGGAAAACACAGACGTCCCAGTGCCCAGGACAGTGTCACTTGTGAAAAGCGCGCGCTCCTCCTGCAAAAACGCGCACAGGTGATCGTCGGTGTGCCCGGGCGTGTGAATCACTTGAAGCGTGGCGCCCTCCACCTTGACTACCTCGGGTGGGACTTGGCACAAGGCATCCACCTCGGTGTGGACGTACTGCGACGGCTGCTTCAGTAACTGCACCTGTGGAAAGAGGCGACGCACCGTCGCCACACCACCGATATGGTCCCCGTGCCAGTGGGTGAGCAGCAGTTTTGAGATGCGAACGGGCCCGCCGAGTCGAGTCGATTCCTCGTCGACCGCCTTCTGCAAAAGGTCGTTGTAGCCTTCCACGCCCTCGCCGGAGTCGATCAGCAGCCGCTCCTGTCCAGTCCCGACGAGGTACGTGTTGCTTCCCTGCAACGTCATGTAGCCCGGGTTCAGCCCCATGATGCGCACGACGCGACTCGACAGTGTCGCGATGACCGGCATGGCGGCCTCGGCGGCAGCTCCAGCGTGCATCGTTGGCTGAGGGAGGGTAGACGACTACGAAGAAGTGGAGGGGGGAAGGGAGAGGCAAAGGAAAGGCGGAAAGAGAAGGACGACACTTCCGTTGGCAGGCGCGACACCGGGGGAAGTCGGCGTAGATACCAACTGTGTAACGCACACACACATAGACACACAACAAGAGAAAAAAGAGGGGAGTGGAGCAGAACAAATGACAAGCGGAAGACGGACAACAACGTGAGTCAACGCACACGAGGCCGGCGTGCGCGGGAGAGATGTGTGGCAGCGAAGCGGGGGAGAGGCAAAGGCACAGAGTCAGGCGGAGCGACGTATGACGTGAGGAGGGGGAGGGGGTGGAAGACAAGAAAAGAAAAGCGGAGAGTGGCTCACAGACGCCTACACGCGGCCACAAAACGGAGAAAACAGTGAGGCCAGAAAAAAAACAAGAGACACGTTCCCACGCACCAAGTCGTCCTGAGGAGCACCCGGAAGCGGGCCAACCACAAAAACAAGGCGTCGCAGCGAAGGGGGCGGGGGCAGAGGCAGCAAGCCGGGCAAGGCTGGATGAGTACGAAAGCGGTAAGCGCGGGTGAGTGGAGGTGTAGGTCGTTACCCCTGCCAAATGTGAAAATGACAAGCACCAACGCGGAAAAAAAAAACAAGGAAAGGGAGAGAGAGAGACAAGGTGGAGATCGCCATCGATGGAGAGAGGATGTGCTGCGCTTGAGGGTTCAGTGGTGCGAGAGCACCAAGGGACACGCGGGAAAAAAAAAAGAAGAACGTACGCGTGTCGGGTGCAGGCGTGCGCATGCAAGCAGGCAGCAGAAGGAAAGACTAATCACTGCCTCAACATACTTCTGCACCGCCCCTCCCCCCTCCCCTCCCCTCCCTTCTGGGAATCCTCACCCCTGGTAGGTTTGCCAGCGACGGTAACGCTTGCGCCATTCTGTATGGGCTTGTGAGCGGCGAGGCGCTTCCCTTTTTTCTTTCCGATTTCGCTGCGTCAGTGCCTTCACACAATACGACATCCCTGCTCTGAGCGCTGCTTCGCTCATTACCAACGTCGTCCATTCACGCCTGTGGTGGTGAATCAAACGGTTTCCCGAGTGTCTGTGGCCTGTGACCTGCAGCCTCCTCCACCGCCCGCCGTGGTTCCTTGCTGGATAAACTGTCGCTTGAAATCTTCGACGGCTGTCGCGCCGTCCTCCACCTGCTTGTCCACTGCTGCGGCTGCGGTGGACGCCTTTTGCAGTCGTGGATGAGGTTGAATGTGGGGCACGTGGCGGTCAATTTGCTCCATCATCATCTGGTACGCACGCTGGCAGTGAAGCCCCGGTAAGACGTGGTTGCTGCGGTCCTGCGCGACAATCAGCAGGGGCGAGTCCTGAAAGAGCCACCCGCTCAGCGGCATCTCGGCAACCGGGAGCACCGTGTTCGGCGGCAGTGGGTGCCCAGTCAAGATACTGGTCTCATATGCCCACAGCTTTGCGACATTGCGAATCGTGTAGCCGCCGCCACCGAGCGCCACCATTGGGATACCGAGATCACGCACCGCCTGCACGCACTGCCCATGACCGAAGGACGACAGGTTAAGCAAGCCGAGGCGATCACCAGCGAGCGAGTCGGCGCCGCACTGGAGCACGATCGCATCTGGTGAGTAGCGCCGAACAATGGAGTGCAGCGCATGTTTGAATATGCCAAGGTAGTAGAAGTCGGTGATGCCGTCCCATACAGCCAGGTTCATGCTGTAGTAGCGTCCACGACCGTAGCCGACGTCACGCGGGTGCCCCGTGCCAGGGAAGAAGCTCTCACCGAACTTGTGCAGTGACAGTGTAAAGACGCGATCGCTCGTGCAGAAGGCCTCGTCCACGCCGTCGCCATGGTGCATATCGATGTCGACGTACAGCACCCGGTCATGGCACTTCAGAAGCTCGAGGATACCGAGCACGATGTCGTTCACGTAGCAGAACCCGGAGCACTCACCGCACTTTGAGTGATGCATTCCACCACCCCAGTGCACCGCCACGTCGACCTGACCGCTATTGAGTAGTACCGCTCCCATCAATGTCCCACTAGCTGTAGCGATGGAGTGCTCCATCAGCCCCTCGACCGGAGGACAGTCTCCCGAGAAGAAAACTTTCGACGTCTCCGCATTCCACAGCCAGCTGCGGCAGCTGTGCAGGCCTAGATTCGCCAGGTAGGTGTCGGTATGGTATGCCATCAGCTCCTCGACCTTCACTAGAGGCGGCACGACAGTGCGGCAGTGAGCATCGATCTTGAGGCTGCGCACAATGTCCATTGCCGCAAGCACACGATACGGCTTCATTGCGTGCTGCGGCACAAAAGCGGAGATATTCATGTCGGAGGCGTAGCCGGAGGTGTCGATCAACGCCACACGCCCGCGGCTTTCGGTATTCAAAACCGGTGCCTCGGCATCATCCTTGTGCAACGCGTCCATGGCGATCCGTCCCACCCATTCACCCTTCTCTAAGACGCGAAAAAAGAAAAGTGAACGCCAACCCTCTCCCAAAGGGAGGAGAAGGGAAAGTGGAGGAGGAGGGAAAGGGAATGTTGCCCCTCTCTCCCTCTCGTCGGCCGACTTGATGATTCACGCCCCCAGTGAGGGAGAAGGTGGAGAGGAGAAAGACAATAGAAAATAGCATTGACAGCAGCAGCACCACCCTCACACGCACGCATGGTGGAATCAACAGAGAAGCAGGCTGCACACCCCTTCCCCGCTCTCTCCCCCAGATGAACGCATGGAGATGCGGTTACGCTCTCGTTAGCATGCGTCTCTCACCACGGCCTAAAGGCACGGGGACAACTACGCTGTCTCACCATTAGGCCACGGCCCAAGATAGAAAAAAGGATCCTCGCGTGACCACAGTGGAACGACACATAAAAGTTTGTGAGGCGAGGGAGCGCAGAGACCGCTCCCCCCCCCACCCGCCCGCCTCACTCGTGTGGTCAGGTGGGCACAAAAGTCTTTGTTGGGTTTCCGTGCACTTGCTTTGTCCTTTTCTCTTCACGCCAAACTTCGCGGCGCCACACCGTCCACGTACAAAAGGCGACGCCATTGAAAAGACAGAGCAGAGTAGATCGCCCAAAGGCCAAAGGGGGATGAATGGATGAATGGATGGGTGGGTGGGTGGTGGAGATAGGAGGAGGAGGGCCAAACACACGCTGTTGGTCACTCACGCACTTTGGCACCCCTCCGCAAGAGAAACACAAGGAAAACACCGGAGAAGCGCGCTGTCTGGCGGGGCGTGTGATACGCACCCACTCTCACTCTCTCTCTTCCCCCCTTCATCTCCCTTTCCCCTCGCTAATGCTTGCCGATGTCCCAGACATAACCCACACTACGCAACACCACGCGGCCTTCCCGCACCACCAGCAGCTCTTGCACCGGTCTCTGAAAAAAGGAAGAGAGCCACGGCCCGAGAACGGGAATGAATGGCATGCGCTCTCTGTCGAGGACGTGCACATACCCGTTGCGGGCAAATGTGTGGGATGTCAAAGGTTGCAGGCCAGAGGTCCATGTGATGCGCAGATGCTCTCGCTCCTGCGCCTGCAGCGCCACTGCCGCTGGCAGCCCGCGCACTACACCCCAGAAGCTCGCAAAGTGAGCTTGCGGTGCCAATAGACTCAGCATCTCCTTCGTCTCCCTATCATCCTCAGCCATCACAAACTGCTCTGCCACCTGCTGGTTCCGGCGCAGCCACCCATCAGAGTCTTCCACAAAGTACTTCAGCTTGCGAACATTGTAGGACATGTCTACCAAAGAAGAGACGGGTTAAGAGGGGGGGGGGGGCTACCGAGCGGCTGCCCAGCTTGCTCTACACGAGAATCACCTCGCAAAGGTGGAGAGAGGCGTTCACAGAGCGACCCGGTTTACCATCGAAGACACACCCGAAACACTCAAGCGACCGCACGATAACCCCACAGATCTGCGTCGGCGTGTGAATCGATGTGGGTGTTGGGGTGAGACAAACGTTTTCTAAAGCGTGCAGTGTACCTGTATGTATGTGCATGTCCATATATATATATGTGTGTGCGTGTGTCGCGGATATATTCCGGATGCGTGCCGATGCTAGGCGTTGTCGATGGCACGAGAGAGGAGGTATGCGGTAGAGGTGCATCACGATTGGGTGTGGCGGTGACTGGTGTGTGTACGTGTGAAGGATGAGTGTAGGTCCGTCGAATGCAGACTTCCTTGCTGGGAGTATCACTCAAAATCCGCAAGGGGGACACGAGTGGGGCCCTGTGGGGTCGATATCCACCACATACACACGCACACGCGTCCAACGTCCCACGAAAGCGTGCTGACCAAGTTGACGGGGTCACATGACACCCTCCAGCCTCCATCATTTGACCTTTTGATTTGTGGTATTCTTTCTTCCCCCGCCCGCCCCACCCCGCCTCCTGCTCAGGAGGAGGACAAAAGAGAGCCAACCAAATACGCACACATACACCACCCCGGCACCCGGACAGAGCAGCCACGGAAGCACCTTCAGCAAAGGCCCAAGCACAAACCCCCCTCACTCTGAGAGAAACCAACACACACACACGGACAGACGGACAGAGAGCCGCTGGGCAATCAAAACACGGCTTCCGCCTCCGTGTCTCATGCAGTAGACAACGACAAGGTGCGAAGAAGGCACACCAACACCACGAGACACATACAAGGAACACCAAAAGGAAAAAACACTTGTGTACAACGCCCATGCATCGACCCACCACACACACACAGAGAGCGAGGGAGATGGGGGGAGGGGGGTCGTGCACGCCGAAGGAAAACACACGAGGGGAATATATATGATAGAGGACAGAGGGGGAGGGGGCACAGACACGCACACGCACTCGCACACGCACTCGGAACAGACAAAGGAACCCAACCGGACACGGAAGAAATACGAAGCTAAAAAAGGCAACGAAGACGAAGCGGGTGGACCCGGCAATGAAAGCGATATGCGCCCCCGCAGAGCGAACAATGCGAAAAGACAGATGACAAGTACACAGATGGAGGGGGAGGGGGGAGAAAACAACAACGAAATTTACGCGGAGGAGATAAGAACAAGCACAAGGACTGTACAGAAGATGCGGAGACAAGGGACAGGGGGGACGGGGACGGGGACGGGGACGGGGACGGGGTGGGAGGTTAGGAATGTGCGAAGAGCGTTAACTGGGAGAAGAGGTGCGTATCCGCTGCATGTACAGAAAGGGGCCGAAAAACAAAAGAAGAGTGAGAAAAGACAAGGCGGAGAAAATATTCCGGGTGGTGGCAACATTCGCCATGAACCCCACCGTCACTTCAGCATCGCTACCGCTCTCCCCCCCCCCCACACACACACACATACACATACACACGCACTTCACCACGCACCCATGCGCACTCGTCATGTCTCTAAGTTTCTGCCCCTTTCCTCGTTCGCTTCTCTCCCTCTCCTTGTTCAACTTAGGCCGGTGAGGGGCACGTGCACCACACGCGCGCGTGTGTGTGTGGTGTGTAGTCACGGTGGCCTCCAGGGGGAGATGAATGAAATCTACACACACGCACAAGAACAAAAGGAAGCCATCGAATCAGCAACGTCCTAAAGCCAACCAGCCAAGGTGGCGGAGGGCGAGAGAGAAAGACTGTGAAAGATGCGGTAACAGTTTAAGCCTACAAGCAAGGACCACACCATATAATAATAATAAGAGAGAGACCGGAAGCTGGGTGGTGGTGGTGTGTGATGGAATTGGGTGGGTGAGTGGGGGTATTTCTCGGTGTCTATGGGTGGGCGGCTTCAAACACGAGTGACGTCACGTCGCACGAAAATATATATATATATACATATATCTTCTACGAAAAGCCCAAGAAAAAGAGAGAGTACGCCTTGAAACACATTTTGTGCAATGTGCGCCCGTGTGTATGTATGCATGTTGCTGTGGCGGCGGTGGTGGTGGCCAGCATGCATGAAACACAGACTTCTCATCTTTCTTTTTCGCTGGAATGTGGTGCGTGAGCAAGAGACAGGTTATTTCACTCGGCCTCTTCGCCATCGTCATCAGCCTGTACGGTCATCACAAGTGAGAGGCGCATGGTAGAGCGCGAGGCACGACTCCTGCACACAACCATCTGCATGACGCCAAAAACAAAAAGGGAAAGGGGACTAGCTGGGGGCCCTTGTGCAACGCGTCTACTGCTTCAACACACTCGCTGCAATCAAAGAGGGGGAAGGCATGAAATGAAAGGGGGGAGAGTGACATGCAGACCCGTTCGAGCTGCGGCTTGTCGGCTGCCTCATAATCTGTCCCACTCGGTGCGACACGTCGAGACGTACGCGAAGGAAAGGAGAGGAGAAAGAACGAAGACAAGCACACACACAAACACACACACAGGCATGTGAGCACTTGATAAAGTAGACACACGGCAGAGAAACGGAATGCAGAAGAAGCAAAGGACGGAGAAGCACACATAGAGCAGACACTCTCTTCGAATGTTAAAGACAACAGAGTGGCGAAAGGCGGAGTCCAGCGCTGTCACCGACATGCCGACAAGACCACTGCCCGTCCCCCTACACGCAGCAACGCACACCACGACGAGCTACAGAAAAAGAGAGCGAGAGGAAGGGAGGGAGGGAGGGAGGGAGAGCTACCCAGATCACACGACGAAAAAAAAACTTTAGAGCGTGATACGATGATAGAGGAAAATGAAAAGAGAAGCGGCGAAGGGCGTTGGAGGGGTGTGTCCCGGGCACACAATAAGCATCTCAACTCGTTTCACCCATCCTCTCCTGCCTCTGGCTCCTTCACCATCTCTCCCTGCTCTCGCCCGTGTACTCAGTAGACGCGCTCCACTCTCTTCTAACGCACCCCTCCCCTCCCCAGCCCAGTACACGGTGCATGTCCCCACGCACATATCCACACACAAGACACAAAAGTGCATCGCTCCGCGATCTTACACGCACACGAGTGGGCGCGCACAACAACATCACGTAAGATTACGGAATGCCATCATCGGCACGTCCTCTGTCGTACTCCAATACAATGATGATGTGTGCACGCGTGTGACAGGGGGTAGGAGGGGGAGGGTGGGTAGGCGCTGCACCGATGGATGCGCTTTCATCGATAAAAATCTGCGTCGCTCAAGAGCGTATGAATGGAAAGGGAACCACAAAAAAAAGGGAGAGATCCTTTTTATTTTTTTTGCTTCGCTTTCTCCTCATTGACACGCAGCCGCAGCAGCAGTCGCAGCAGCACCTCTAAAGTGGTACAAAAAGTGCGGCTGAACAACAGACGAAAAGCCACAAAACAACACAAAACATCGGCGATGGAAGAAACAGACAAGGCGACGGGGGTGTGGGGACTCGCGCGTCAGTCCCGCCATCTTTCCTTCGTTCTTTCTTTATCTCACTCTCCCTCCCTCCCTTGTAAGGTCGATCCGTCCTGGGGATGTGTCACGCAGCACACACACACACACCACCACCACCACCACCACCACCAAATAAAGAGTAGAACGAAAAGAAAAAAAACACGTGGCCAGGGACAGGGACGCATGTGCAGAAATTCATGTATATATGTATATATACATGTGCCCCCATGCGCATACACGCAGAGAAAGAGATAGGCACGTGTGGGACCTCGGCCTCGATGGAAGAGTACAGGTAGCGAGAGTGTGCATATTAAGCCTGCCTCCTCGATGAAATCACCGACGGAGGCTGGCGCCGCACCGTCACCGTGTTTTTGGAGTTCGCCCCGTTCGCACCACCACTCGTGCCGTTGCTGTCGATGCTCGCAAAGGAGTTGTTCAGCGAGCCAGAGTTGGGATCCTGGTGCTTCTGTGCCTTAGGAGAGCGAGCGCGGGAACGCGGCTTGTCCTCTGTGCCTGATTGAGTCCTCCCGCCGCTTGGCGACCGCTTCGCTGTCAGATAGACAGGCGACATGGTGCGGCGCCGGCTGCCACTTCGCGAGCCTGTCCCATGGTCGACGCCCCGTCGCGATGGTGACGGATTCGAAGACCGTGGGGTACAGTAGCTAGGCTCTGTGGCGGTGCGAGGGGCAACGATGGAGCGGTACGGCGCGATCCCGCGATAGCTTGCGGCCGACGGTCGCCCCACCACATCACGAGTTGGTCTATTGCTGGCCAAGGGGCTACTTGTGCGGGGGGTGCCTCGTACAGACGTAGGATTGCTGAGCCCGAAAGAGCTGCTGGCCCACGCAGACGTCGGGATGGAGATGGAGGTCACCGAGGTGGTGTTGCCAGGACGACTGGCAGGCAATGACTGTATCCGTGTGTGGCTTTCCTTCGCGGTGCCTTTCTTATCCTTCGGCGTCGGCAGCGGGGACCCGTTGCGGTACCTGTGGCTAGACCCGAGCGTGGCAAACGGCGAACGTAGCTGCGTCGGCGCCGCCAGTCGCGCGTAGTCGATGGAGCGGGCCGACTCAGCAGACGATCGCTGGAGCTGCGGCGGTGCGGGGCCCCCTTCTCTGTCCCTACCTTTAGCGGGCTTGTCCTCAAGAAGAGAGAAGGAGCTGTGCGTGCTGGAGGCTGGCCCCGATCCTCGCAGTGCTGAGACCCGCTCCACACCTTTGGTCAACACCCCTGTACTCGTTTCTGTCGTCCCGCTATGAACTACCGGGAGAGACTGGCGCCCCTTGGGGCACATGCGCGGATCAGACTCCAACCGACGAGAGCAGGGAGACGTGCTCCGGCTCAGAATACTGGGTAAGCGACGACCAGTGCGCAAACACAAGTGCCCCCGAAAGCCCAGGAAGCTACCGGGCTCCGCCGAAGCCGGATCCGCGGGGAACGATGCTGCGCGGTTGACAACAGGGCACGTCGTCCGAGAGTCCGCATCCGTGCCCTTCTTGGTGTCCACGAAAGTAATACGCCCTTTTGTGGGCTTGCCGTTCACGGGATTCCCCACGTCAACCTTCTCGGCGCACTGCCGATAAAGGTTATTCGCCATCTGATCCTTATACAGCAATCCGTTGAGGAGGGTGTTGCGGAGCATCCACTGGTCGTTGTCAAGGCCAAATTGGCTGTCGTCTACGTCCTGAGCAAAGATATCATGGTCCACGTCGTGGCGCTTCGCAAACTGGCGCAGCTGCCGCTGGAAGTGGGGCTTGATGTCGGAATCGGGGTGCGCCATTTTCAAGTACAGGAGTGCGCTCTCTAGCTTCCACCCATACTTCATAATCATGTATGCTGCGATAAGGGCAGGGCTGCGCGAGTTGCCGTACACGCTGTGCACCAGAACGCACTCGCCTGCTGCAAGGGCCTCATCGATGAACTGAACCGCGCGGTGAATATTGTCGTCGGCTGTATCGAAAAGAATGGTGGTGCACACCGAACCGGCAGCATCCTTCCAGGGGAAGGAGAGGTAGCTAAAGCCTGGCTCACCGAGGAAAAAGTCGGCCACCTCGGCACCGGCACAATTAATAATGTGAGTGATCTTGTTCATGATCAAAAGCGTCTTGTCTGCCGCAGCGCCGGCGTTGCCGGCAAAGATGCCGTCCTTGATGCGCACCGCAACTAAATCCTCCATCTCGCGCCTGCTACGTTTCCTGAATCAGACCTCCCGAATGTATGAAACTACCGCTCGCCTTTTACGTGACAAGGCTTCGCACACGCTTCCAAACATAAAAAAGAAAACGAAAGTAAGAACACGGCGAGAGATGAGGGGAGCAAACAAGAACAGGTGCGCTGACACGCACACAGACACACGCGAGAGAGTCGCAACGGGTGCCCACCTCGCAAGAGGTGGCACTTCGCACAAAAGGAAGGGGAAAGGACACCAAAGGAAAAAAAGAAAGAAAAAAAACGAAGTACTCAGTAGTTGTAACCACGATCTCACTCAGCCTGTACGGAGTCGCAGAGGCCAGCTCTAGATCTTCTTGTGTCTGCGTCTCTGTGTGTGTCTGTGCCCGCGTGCTTTCTGCTTTCTTCGACAACGAACGTTGTGGCGAGAGTAGAGAATGGCGGAGACACGAGAAAGACAAACAACGGAAGAGGAGAGGAGGACGGAGGCAACAGAGGGAATTGGATGCATAGACACAGAAAGACAAAACGTTGCACAGCGGCTCACCAGGGGACCGAGGCGAAAGACGACAACCTCGATCCCATTGGGATGAAGCTCTGAGTTGAACAGGGCAGTTGACATGGAATCTTGATGGGGATGCGTCGTGGTAGGCACTCGACTCGGCAAGATCCTGATCTCGCTCTAGCGACTCGCTGAGCAACAGTACATGACAGACGCACACGACATTATTACGGTGGTGCGCAAGCACCACCACCCGTCCGCTGCTCCGTCGGTTTCACAGAAGGTACAGCAGCGCTCCCTTCACCTTTTCTTCCCTCTTTTGTTTTCGTTTTTTTGGTTTTAGTTACACTAGTGTTAATAGACTAAGTTGTGTACTTGCGTTTAGGGGTCCTTCTTTGGTGCGTGTGTGCGTGCATCCTCTGTGCGTTATTCAGAGTGGCGAAGAACATCTGGGAGTTACCTTGTTCTCCCCCTCTCGTGGATCGTGCGTTTCGTTTTTCTCCTCTCGTTTGGCCTCCTTTCGCCACACGCGTTACCTTCTGCACAAGTGCAAGGCGCTAAACCCCTTCCTTTTTTCTCGCTGGACAGCAAGCGTTAAACGGTCCCCCCTCGTCCCTCCGTAGGGTCCGCACTTGGCAGTTTGTTTGTTTTTTTCCACCCACCCTCAAGCCTGCTCCATATCGCCTCCTGCTCTTCAATCACGTGCACACCACCACCACCACCCCTTTCCTGGATTTCCTCGTCCTCGAAGAGAGCCACCACATAAAATAAGGGACAACAAGGGAGGGGGAGGGGAGGGTGGTGGTGGTGGTGGGTGTGCACGTGGATGAGGAATAGGGGAAACAGAAACAAAAAAAAACAAAAAAAGCATGCGAGCGGTAAAGTGAAAAAAGACAACGACAGAGAGGTGCGGAGAAACCGAGAAATAAAAGGCCCGCCGACGCTGAAAAAGGCATCAACAACCACAAAAAAAAATGGAAAAAAAAACAACGGAGAACGTGTAAGAGGAAAGGCAGAACAATGAAAGACAGCAAGCGACGACGACGACGAAAAAAAAAGCATGGCAGTCCCCTCCCCCTCGTCACGCACATCGCGTTTTTTCTCTGGCTTATCAAGGCAGACGTGTATTATACATACACACCCACAATGGGAAGCAGCGGCCTCCCTAGTTCTTGTGGGCCTTCTTCCCCTTCCCATCGTCCCCGTCACCGTCGTGGCGCTGGTTCTGTTGCTTCTTGGGCACTGCCTTCACGTCAGCTCCGTCGTCGTTGTCTGAGTCGTCTCTGTTCTTCTGCGCAGGTTTCTTCCCCTTCGGGTCCTCCATATCCGTCATGTAGAAGTAGTTGCCCGAAGCCTTCTGATCGCGGTCCTTGACGGAGTCCAGCTTGTTGATGCGAGGTCGGAAGTTCGTGGGGTCGCGGCGGAAGGTGATGTTGAGGCTCTTGAGGAACCTATTCATGCCTTCAAGGAGGCCGCACGGCGTCCGCGCTGTGCAGTTCACGGCGGGTGTACCGTCGTACACGATAACTCTGTCGGCCAGGTATGTGGCCATGATAAAATCGTGCTCCACGATGAACGCCGTGCGCTTGCTGTTCAGGATGAAGCGCTTGATCACGCGAGAGGCGATGATACGCTGATCGGAGTCAAGGTACGCACTAGGCTCATCGATGAGGTAGATGTTGGCCGGTGTACCCAGTGCAATGCACAGACCGACACGCTGGAGCTGGCCACCGGAGAGATTCTGGACTTCCTGGTCCAGAAGCTCTTCGATCGTGAGCGGCTTCAGAACATCCGTCTGAAACTGTGGATGGCAGTACATTTCGTAGATCTTTGTCTGGAGAAGGTCACGCACCGTGCCCTGGAACTTTGGCGCAATCTTCTGGGGCTTGTAACTGATGGACAGCTTCGGCACCTCGACGTCGTTGTCCGGCTTCACGTGACCGGCGAGCATGCGAATGAAAGTGGTCTTTCCGCAACCATTCTCGCCCAGAAGCACCACAATCTCAGAGTCGGAGAAGGTGCCAGCATCTACGGACAGGCTGAAGGACCCTAGGTTCTTGTTCATGGCTGGGTACTCATTCATAGCGCGGCGCTTGCTGACACCCTCTTCAATATCGTCTGCGATGTGGAATGTGAGGCCCTCCTCACGGAATCGCAGGTTCTCCGTCGGCACGAAACCATCAAGGAAGATGTTAATGCCCTCGCGCACACCATAGGGCATTGTCACCACACCGTAGATGCCAGGAACGCCGTACAGCACACAGACGAAATCAGACATGTAGTCCACCACGGACAGGTCATGCTCTACGACGATCACGTAGTTGGTCTCGGTCAGCATGGAGCGGATGACCTGGGCGGCGGTAAGACGCTGGCGCACGTCAAGGTAGCTAGAGGGCTCATCGTACATGTACACCTGCGCATTCTGCACGCAAAGAGCGGCAATGGTGAAGCGCTGCAGCTCGCCACCAGACAGCTTGTCCAAGGTACGATCCGCCACGTTCTTCAGATCAAGAACTTCCATGAAGTAATCCTTCATGCTACGCTCGTCTGCCTTGGTAAGAAGAGTCTCTACCACCCCATTGTTGGTCTTTGGCACCTTGTCTACGTACTGCGGCTTCAGAAGAACGCGCATCTTGTCGTCTAGTAGGTGCTGGAAGTATGCCTGATGCTCAGAGCCGCGGAAGTACTTGAGAATCTCGTCCCACCCAGGCTCATTCATGTACCTTCCGAGGTTCGGCTTAATGCGGCCTTTCAGGACCGAGAGGGCAGTCGATTTGCCTGTACCGTTCGCGCCAACAAGGCCAAGCACCTGTCCGGGACGAGGCAGTGGAAGGCGATGTAGCTTGAAGCTGTTAGGGCCGTAGCGGTGCACAGTGTCCCTCTCTAGGTTAGAGGGGAGGTTGATGATACGAATCGCATCGTAGGGGCACTTCTTCACGCACAGTGCGCAACCAATGCAAAGTTCCTCGGAAATCTTGGAGATGGTGCTTTGGTGGCTCACCTCGATGCACAGCTTACCCTGCAGCACAACAGGGCAGCACTTGTGGCATTCTAGGTTGCACTTGCGTGGCTTGCAGCGGTCTGCATTGACCACCGCAATACGGGTAAGGCGCGACTGCTCTTCGGCCTGCTTCTTCGGTGGCATCGAAATCGATTGTATGCTTCCTTCCTGTTCGTTTTCGGTGACGGGAAAATCAAGGAGAGGGGAGACAGAACAGATGATTCATAGCTGTGCATGAAAGTTGATTCACAGCAGTGGCAAGCCCAACTAGAAGGCCGCTGGAAGATACAGAGGTGTCTCCAGGATTGTCAGGTAACGCGACGGCACCAGCAGAAGCCTCGGGAAGAGACGGCCCAGCTGGCAGGTGTTCACAACATGTGCAAAAAAAAAACTGATGTGCTCCTTCGGCCAATCTACACAAAAGCTGCCAGGGACACGGGAACCGTTTTTCCTCCCCTTCAGTGGAGTGTGATGCATTTATCCCGTTTGTAAGCCGTCATGTACACGCAAACACTCCGCAGGGCACACCATCGAAGAGGAATAGGAGCCCAGTCTTCTCTTCCTTTTCAAACGCATCCGTTCTCTGCCATACAACACGAGGCCAAACACCTCCACACACACCTTCCTCCGTCACAGGCCCAACCTCGCGTGGCGCGATGGCAGCCGTAGACGCACACACAAACACACACGCACCCGCCACAGCAATGCGCCGAGCCAGCCGTCGGAGAGCACGGCCGCTGCCTCAACTCGCGCCCTCGCCGTGCCGGCCGCCACCAGGTGCGTCTCCCCCTCGCGGTGGCGCTCAGGCTCCCCACACCAGTGGGCGGTGTGTGAGGGCCGGGGGTGGGAGGCGCCCGCGTCACGGTGACACCCTGCTCACCATGGGGATGGCACAGATAGCGCTCACTGTCGCGGGTCACTCCGATGCAACGTCATCCAGGGCCCCACCGCCGACACCAGCAGCGATCCATCGCTCTGACCTCCCTCTCCTGCGGCGTAGGCACCTGACCCCGTCACTACCAGAAGTGGCTCTGGCATTTGCCAGGGGATGGGGAGGAGGCTGCCTGGCTTCCTCCAGAGAAAGTGGGTACTGGACTCTGAGGTGCCACGCGCTGAGAGGGGTGTGTGTGTGTGTCCCTCTCCTGTCATCAACGATATAGAACCGGCTCCAGGTTAAAACCCGAAACGGTGATAGTCGCAAGACAGTGTCCTCGAAGCAGGGAGACTGACGTCACACTCTCACGCAGGAAAAGTAATAAGTGTTGCTCTTTCTGCTCCGGCCTTTCATGATACGATACGTTGTCGCCTGTGAAGAGACAGTTGTCAAACCGTGTGTCAGTAAGCAGAGGCGATTAGAGTACGGTATACCGATGCTAGTGGCAACCAAGAAGATAACAAGGGCTTTATAGTGTACCCGACCTTTCTGGTATATGACGTGCCCGCACTAGCCAAAGGCGGAGGTTCTCCTGCTCCTGGGATGACAGCTTGCTCCACTTTTCCATGATAGCAAGCCGACACTCGAATCAACCATGCTGGTATCATGGGAGTCAAAGGGAGCGAGCCCAGCACACAGATCTGCCCTGACATGGTCCTCCTCGACCTCATCCGTAGGAAAAACAGACATCCTGTAGAACTTTGCCACCAAAGCGAAGAATTTTTCGAACGTTGTAGGCCCTTTTCTCTCTGCGTTGCACCTCTTCCAAAAGATGTCGAAGGTCTTATCCGATCGACCAGACGCAACGAAGGGAAGTAGCGCTTCAACCACAGGAGCACTGAAAGTGCCGCTCCCCCTTGAATCCAAGATGAAAGCCTCTGTCAGATCCACACCTTTGTTGTGTAACACCTAGAGCATAGTTGTGGACATGGCCCGGCACCTTTGCGGCCCCTTTTGCCCCCATGACGCCGGTGACGCACTGAATCCCAAAGGGAAAGATAATCGAGAAAGCAAGTGGAAAGAAACGAGAACGTGTTGGAAGCTAAGGGATAGCGCTACGAGGAGAGAGTCTGAGTTGGCCCCCCTGGTCGAGATGCTTCACATTACGGCCGCGGCTACAACACTCTCCTGCACGTTCGACAGAGAGTTGTAAGAACAGGTTGCTGCGCCAACAGTGCAGCTCACACCGTGTCAAGTGCAGCTATCTTCAACCTCGTTTCGCGCAGAATGCAAAGAAAAAGAAACGCTACTAAGTTAAGAGAAAGCAGGTCATAACTGTGTAGTACATTCCCTACTTTGCCTCGCTGAAAGGAGTAGAGCTGTGTGCCTCCCCGCTCCTCACATCCAGAGCGTTAATAAGACCGGATTCTTGCGCTCCACACGGACTAACCTCACGGAACGGGGTATAAATCGGTTGAGGTGAATGCTCAGGGGTGTACACGCTAGACGAGCCCACACCGCGGATGCCCTGGAAAAGATACCCGGCGCTCTGGAGTTGTTCTACAAAGTCGTCCACTCGCTGAAGGGAGTCACCATTCTTCCGGGTCATAGACTCCTGCAGTGTACGAGCTAAAGTGGCCAGCTGGGTGCCGTCGCTGCTACGCAAGCAGGAAACAAGCGTGTGCATCACATAATCGGCTCCATACTTTCGCCCACAGCAGAACTCAGGCCTGCGCGAGCGCACCCACTCGAAAAAGTCCACAAAGGGGTTGGTCTGGCGAACCGCCTCAAAGTCCTTCTTCATCTGATCCTGCTCACTTTGCTGAAACTGTACAGCAAACAGGATGTGCTTCGCCTGCAGCTCTACGCTCGCCGTCCAAAGAGGCAGCTCCAGGCCATTTACTCCGCGCGTGAATTGACGAAAGAGGATCTTACCGGATAAGTACACCAGCGTGCAACCCGTCAACAGGAAGAGCCAGTCCACCCTTCCCTGATTCTGGAAAGGGTTCCCACCAAACCCTGAGTATCCCTGTACTCCAGCGCTGCGCGCTGCCTGCTGAGCTGCACTTGCGTTTATACCCATTGTAGAGAAGTGCCCATATTCGTGGTGGGTCATTTCAGGGATCTGCATTCCGCGGTACTTCTGCTGAACCTTTTGGCGGAGCTCCTCCTCCCTAGCACGCTCCTCCGCACTCTGCTCAAGACGGAGGACCGCGGTCGAAGACAACAAGCGCGCCCCTACCCAAAAGGGTGGCGATGTGCGGTGTATATTGAGTCGGAGCATGGAGAATTTGTGTGCGACGCAAATCACTAGTCCTCCTTTCTTGCCATATACAGGAAAGTTGAGAAGGAGAAGAAGTGAAAGTGAGGAGCGCACAGAAAAGGGCCATGTTTCGCACTGTACAATGCTACTGCTCGTGGCAGATGGACTGCTCTGCAGCCAGTGATGACAGGACACTAGAATGTCATGACTCGCTTCGCTTTGCTTTGGCTTTGATCGACTGTGTGCTTCATCCAGACTTCCTGTTTGTGATCCGTCAAATAGGCCACAGCTACTTTCGCCAGTGTGAATGCATCTATAAACGAGCCCTTTTCAGCTCCACTATCGTATCCCCTGTGTCACAACCCTCATAGTTGCCGCGATTCAGCGGTCCTTTGAGCCGAATACAACTTCCAATGAGCAACGCAATCACTGCGGCAACCACCACACTGGTGGCTGGCAACAGTACATCCGAGTCATTGATGAATTGAAAGTCCATCCCTAGTGCTGTCTCCAAGAGTCACCTTTTGCGGCTGATTAAGCAGAAGAAATAGACGAAAAAAAAACGTGGTGTGAAATAGTAGAAAGTTGGTAAATGTGTTGTAAAAGTTAAGTTTCATGGAGGATACGTCAGAGAGCAGACACTCCTCCCCTATACCTGGGACAGCATCAATTCCAATACACTATGCGCCTGCGTTTTTATGTAAGAAGCTGCGACAAGCTCCAGGGATTGCTTTTCAGAGATGTCTCGGCACTGTACCACTTCGTCCCTCCCCAGTGGGTCGATCGAAACACTGTGCCTGGCTGTTGAAGCGACCCACACACACCATAGTTTCTCGTTCACTGTGAACATAATAATATTACAGCAAACCCAGAAGCAGCGGTACGTCGACCGCACATCAACAAACCTCGTTTTATTTTTAAGTCACAGATGAAGTACGGTGACCACCTATAACCCTCGACACCCACTCAAAGAACCAAATTTCCCGATAATAGCTCCTCCCAGCCCCGTCATTCCACAATGCGACCCAAGCCATTCCCTCTGCCGTCCCACAAACAACAAACCTACCCCAATTGAAGCCAAGGGTCAGCAATCATTCAAGTGACTGCTCAGTCAAATGGCCCAAACAACCTCTTCGAAACAAAATAGAGAAGACCTCCAGAATTGAAGCAAGTCAACAGCAGCGCAAGCAAGCAAACAAAATGTCGAATTTGCGAGCTTGCCAGGTATAGTATTTAGTCCATTGCTGAGAAAGCGCTAAGATCGCTGCAGTGAATGTCGAGTGTCCACTATACAATGAGCTCCGCCACATTGAGGAATCCTCCCTCCTTGGAATCAGCTCGCCTTTGACCATCCCCTAAAGCATCCGGGGTGCTCTGTGCACAGCCTTCACAGCCGAAGCAGTGCAACAGCAAAACGACTTCTTACAGTGGAATCAAAACCCCTTTCCTCCCTTCGCTCAAGCAGACACTAGTTCTCAATGTAAAATCAACATAGTACAACAACTCCCTTTCCGGCAAGACCTTCTGGCACGACAGAGACTGACAACATCCTGAAACACCTACAATCCTCTCCCGCCAAGCTCCACCTCTTCAATCACGTTCCTTCGATCCAAGGCCCGTAGCCATTTATCAGACACATGTACTTTCTCACAGATACAAAAACCCCAGAAGTTAATCTGTTTGTGCACCTGTCCGTTCTCTTCCATACAACACGAGGCCAAACACCTCCACACACACCCTCCTCCGTCACAGCCCCAACCTCGCGTGGCGCGATGGCAGCCGTAGACGCACACACAAACACACACGCACCTGCCACAGCAATGCATCGAGCCAGCCGTCGGAGAGCACGGCCGCTGCCTCAACTCGCGCCCTCGCCGTGCCGGCCGCCACCAGGTGCGTCTCCCCCTCGCGGTGGCGCTAAGGCTCCCCACACCAGTGGGCGGTGTGTGAGGGCCGGGGGTGGGAGGCGCCCGCGTCACGGTGACACCCTGCTCACCATGGGGATGGTACAGATAGTGCTCACTGTCGCGGGTCACTCCGATGCAACGTCATCCAGGGCCCCACCGCCGACACCAGCAGCGATCCATCGCTCTGACCTCCCTCTCCTGCGGCGTAGGCACCTGACCCCGTCACTACCAGAAGTGGCTCTGGCATTTGGCGGGGGATGGAGAAGGAGACCCCTGGTTTCCCCGGGCAAAGTTCGCGCACTGGGCTTTGAGGTGTCGTTTGTCATGAGGGCTACAAAGTTGTGTCTGAACTCAAAGGGCCGCTTTTGTCTTCGGATTAGGGAAACAACGTTTGCCCTTTCGCAAATTCTTTTCTCGAGTCCCAAAGCCTAGCTTGAATCAGTGGAAAGATGACGGGTAGCACAACTGAGAAAAGCAAGCTCTTTAAGCAGCGTTGTGTGGGCGGGGTGTTGGTTTCAACACAGTGAACAAATCAACCACGACGCTGCTTTTGGTGTGCTAAAGTTTGTCTATCTAGACGGTGAGGAAACGACAAACTGACGCCCTTGCCAAGGCAAGCGCTCCTCTCTTTTGGTACCGTGCTGCGCCCCGACCCAGATGCTTGTGAGCGGCCATAAAAACGTACCCATGCGTTCCGTCGAGTTCCCTTCAGGGACGACCACAAAAGGTTGGCTTCTTTTCGCGTGCTTTCACGATCCCCACAGCTTAAGCGCCCCGCAAAGGCCACAGGACGCGCAAGCAGAAGGCGTCGATGTAGTTCTGAGGAAGAGAAAAAACCGACATATTCCCCCGAAACCCTTTAACAATACCCGTCGGGTCCAGGGTTGCTTCGCCTGCGCGTTCCCCAAAACCCCGTTTGCACCCCAGCCGCCATACATCATCGCCCCCAGTACTCTTAGAACCAAACCAACCCCCCCCCCCTCCCCCAACACACGTTCTCCTTCAAAGATCTGACTTTATTAGCTCGATTTGAAACGGCTAAGAGAGCGGGGCAAACCCACCAGGCAGGTCTGGCGTGCCTTTCCAATTAGGCAGGCCATCCCTCAGAGAACCGCCCCCCTTACCACCTAAAGACGCATCGCGCGCCCCTTTTCCCCCAAGGGCACAGAAAAGCCCCCGGCAAAGATTTCGGGCCCCACATTCTTTTGCCCCACCGCACAAAGGGTGAAAAACCATGAAAGACGGGCGGTGGTGAGGCAAAACCCCCAGATTCAAAGAAACACGTCTCGATTTATCCACGCGAGGGCCCCCAAGACAAAAGACCCCTAAGCGGCCTTTCAAAGCCAGAACCCCTTTCGGCGCAACCACCTTCGGCACACCAGAGCCCCGCAGCCCCCAAAGCAAAGCAGACTCCGCCAAAGACCTTGCGCTGTGGATCTTCATCGATTCCCCAACGGATGCGCACCACGCGGGGATCCCACCTGACCCCAGCCAGATCCACCCACACCACGGCGCCAAAATGTTTTCGAAGGGTATAATTTGAAGGGAACGGCTGACGGGGGCCTCGCGAGAAGCGCTTCCCCCCAACAAATTCCTTTGGGAATCCCTACGGCACGGCATTCCAACAAGAGATTTGGCGATTTTCGCGCCCCCAATCCCCCCCCGGGCGCCGCGGAAGTTTCGCCGCGGCTGCCCCCACCGGTGGCCCGAAAGCCGGCGCAGGCGAGATGGAAAAAGACGCGCCCGCATGATGGGTGTGACCTTATCGTAAACCATGCGCGCGCTCTTAAAACCAGCGGTTTGTTTTTACGAAACGCACAGCCAGGTGGCGCACCTTTCCGATTGGGAAAAGGGCGGGCCGGTTTTCACAACACCAAAGTTCCGTGGTCGCCTAAACTTTCTGACGCGGCGCTTAATTTACGGGCCGCTCTCAACCTTTTTCGAAAAACCCCTACCCCCTCCCTCCACGGACAAGCGCCAAAGGATACCACACAGAAAATGCCAAAAAAAACATCATTCGTGAAAAACAGAAACCCCAAAAAACTTTTAAAGATGCCAAACAACAAAACGGGAACACACAAACAAACACCGACCATCATAATGTGCAGAAAAGGTGTGTCTTCAGGCAATAGATTCATACCAAACGTCAAGACGCATTTTGCGCGTGCGACACATAAAGGTGGTGGCCCCTAACAACGGCGCCTCTTTTCCGGGGGTGCGAAAAGAGAAAAGAAACCCGGCCCCGGATGTTTTGCGCGGGTGTCGTCTGCGCCTTTTAGTCGTGGTGCTTTTCAAAAGGGAATGACCCTTGGTTCGGCCGTCTTTCACCGGCCCCAACCAAAAGCGCTTTGTATGTTTCTCCTCGGTGTTTCTGTTAAACCGAAATCTGTTTTGTTCACTATTTGCGCCTGTCAAAATGATGGCGCCAGCCTTCGGCAAAAACCCTCTTTGCCACCTTCTGATTTTAAAAAAAGCCGACCTAAAAAATATCACTTTAAACTTCCGCCGCCAGAAGTGTTTCTCCAGAAACCCTCCGACAGATCCGCGCGCACACGCGCCAACCATTTTTGCCTTTTCGTCGAAGAGCGAAATAAAATTGGCGGCTTTCTGGCCCCCCACCCCGCCAAATGCCAGAACCACTTCTGGTAGTGACGGGGTCAGGTGGCTACGCCGCAGGAGAGGGAGGTCAGAGCGATGCATCGCTGCTGGTGTCGGCGGTGGGGCCCTGGATGACGCTGCATCGGAGTGACCCGCGACAGCGAGCGCTATCTGTCCCACCCCCTTGGTGGGCAGGGTGACACCGTGACGTGGGAGCCTCCCACCCCCGGCCCTCACACACCGCCCACTGGTGTGGGGAGCCTGGGCGCCACCGCTGGGTTCAGCCTTTGGCTGGGGTGTGTGTGTGGAGGTGTGGGTTCTTGTGTCGGAGGGAAAAAAGCTGTCGTGTATAAAAAGGGTTGTGTGTGCGTTTTTCGTGCGGTGTTTTTTGTCAGCGCGCCGTGGGTGTTTGCCTGTAAAAGGGGGGTTCGTTATGGGGGGAGTTGGGGAAAGGTATTTTGAGGGGGCCCCGCGAGGTTAATGCTAGTGGTTTTTGGTTTGCGGCGACCGGCTGTGGGAATCGGGGTGTTTGTTTTTTGGTTGGTTGCGCCAGCTGTGTGGGCTGGTCGGGCTTTTTCGAAAGGCGCCGAGCAGGACGTTCGTTGGGCACGTTTTGGTTTTGGAGGCTGAAGAGGTTTTCGAGAGGTCTTTTGAACCCCCCTGTCTCTCCAGCGGCTTTGGGTTTTGGAGTTGAGCGTAAAGTAAAGCGGGGAAAAGGGAAGCTGGTGCGAGAGTCGCATGGGTATCGAGTTTCATCGAAAAATTCACGTTATTTGGATAACCAAGGCCCTGGGTGTGAAGGAAAAGTTGACGCTTTCTTGGTTTCGGGGGGATTCTGGGTGTTCGGGTCCTTGAAGCTCTTGGAAGCCCTTTTTCTTGTGACGAAAGGTTTCGAGGTGGTGGTGGTGATGGGCGCTTGGGTCTCAGGTTTTGTGTTTTTTTTTGTTTCGCATCTTTTCAGAGGAGAACGGCACGAATACAAGTGCAATGAACGGGGGGTTTTGATTCCCTTCGCGCTGTGGCCGGTGTGGCGGGCATCGTTGGTGCTCTTGTGTTCTAAAGTGGTGGTGTTGGGAAATCATGACGGATGGGGGGTTGTTTGGAAGGGGGGCGAGGACCGCTTTGAAACCATGGTGGTGGGCTGGTGGCGGTCAAGGCTTCCCTTCTTGCGGTGTGGTGGTGATCAAGAGTTGCGTTGATTGTGTGAGGGGTGCTTTATGAATTCCATAGATGGGGGAATGAAGGGCTCCGTGGAGACTGCGTTGATGCGCGACATGAGAGAGAGTTAAGTACTCGGAGAAATTTGTTTCGATGTGATGTGCTCCTCAATCGCCGGATGTGCCGCCACGGCAGCGGAAATGTAGGATTGCTGGGGTTTATTATCGATATATTTACACTCCGTTTATTCAGTGTGACATGCTCAATCTACGCGCCGCAGGGCAAAAGAAGACTCTTGCCAGTTACTGTTGAGATCTCGCAGGGCTGTGAGTGGACAATCGGAGCTGAAACGCCAATCCTTCCCTCGTTCGCTGCTGCTGAGATTCTTGCAGTTGCGAAACCGATTCACGAAGAAATCGACAAGGGGATGGGCACACATCCCACTCTTGAGGCATTGCTCCGGTTGAGTGCGACTTCTTCCTTTACAGCACCAAATATGAGTTCGCGGACGGTGTCGGGCCACCGCCATGGACAGGTGGAGACGTAATCAAAAGGCCCCGAATAAATCTAGTAGCCAACTGTGTGTTCCTCGTACCTTGTATTCACCACTTTTCTCGATAAGCGATTCTTAGCAATTACATGATACCCACCTTGTGTTCATGCACGCCACCTACTTGCAAAGGGTCACTCGGCATTTTTGCGAGGATAAAGGGAAAGAGTTTGACATTGCGGCGGAGGTTAGACATGCAAGTCAGGGCACGGATGTGCGCCATCTCGTACCCTTGACAAAGGCGGGTATACAGCACTTTTCAACCTTTTTGCCACCAGTAAAAAACAAAGATGACCTCGATTCTCTGCCCGAGAGGCTGAAAGGGACCGGGGAGCTTGGCTTCTCGCCTTTGTTCGACCCCTCTTTGATTGATGCTTGCTGCCAGCGCGGCATTTTCCCCTTGGCTATTGCAATCGACGACAACATTTTTCTCTTTGCTCCAAAGCTACACGTGGAGCGGGCTATTTGCGCACTTGCTGACGGCGCAGCACAGCGCAAGACTATAGGTGGTTTTCCCTTCTGTGAGGGTAGGGAGGGCACTTTCGACAAGGATTGCCTTGGAGTTTCGCGAAAGCTCACAAAAGCGCCAAATGAAAGTACCCATCGTCCCTCGTTCGACATTTTTGTTAATCGAAAAGAGGACCTAGTCGACGTTTTTACGCTAATACGGAGACAGCATGGTGAAAATTGGCTGTGCGCGCCGCTACGAGTGTGCTTGCTCCACATGTTTTTCAATTCAACTAAGTACGCAACGAAAATCATTGTCACTGCTGTCCGTCATCGAAAATATAGCAACGGGCCTTTTTCAGAGAACTCACCCGTGATTCAAGAAGGGGAGCTCGTTGCATGCGAGGTTGGCTATCTAGTTGGAGACATTTACGCTTCCGCAACCGGTGCATACTGTATTAGCGGCGGTGGGTCTCTGCAGTTGAGCCTAACTGGCGTTTGCATGAAGTCGGCTGGTTGCCGCTTATGGGATTTGGGTATGATGATGAGCTACAAGAAATCTCTGCAATGCGTTTCTTTACCTCGTAGAAAATGGCAAAAGATGGTCTCAGCGCGTCGCGCAATCCCCAACGAGCATATTTTGAGCTATTTGCGAGATTTGGAGCAAGGGCGCCCAGTGAGTGACTTTTTAAAAAGTGACGTACCACCTGCCATTGCCGACCCGAATAGCAAGTCGCAACACAAGAAGCGGCTGAAGAAAGAAGCTGCTATCCAGCGAAAGGCAGAAAGACGAATTCATCTATAGGCTTGACCAGCTACTTGGCTTTCAACAATATTCGTGTATATATATATTCGGTGGTCTTGTACGGTCTAGCTGTCTCACATTTTTGTTCCCTCAAAGAGACTACAACAGAGAAAAAAAGGAGAATATGGGCAGAAATAGGGAAGGCTTTGTAGCTCTCTCTTTCGTACAGGTTCAGCCTTTGGTCCTATGGTGCCAACCTCTCAAACGACATACAATTCGGAAGGATCGTATGCGCATACGTGTAATCCTTTCGCGTTAAACTATTTTGCTTCATGTTTTACCATGTCACCCTTTTCTTTCCTTCAATTTTCTCTTTCTTTCAATGTTCTATTTTCTGCGTTTTCACTCACAACGCTAAAACTCCTTTGTGTTCTCATCACATTTTCGAGCGATCAAGGTGACAATAATGTCCGCACCTACTCCTCGCACCGGCATCATTGCTGGCTTCAACAAGGGTCATGTGACGACCCGCCGCCCGCGCCAGCCGTCGCCCAACGACCGCTTTGCCGTGCCCCACAAGCACCTGCGCGCTGTGAAGGCTATCATCGCTGATTTAGTAGGCTTGTCCCCCCTGGAGAAGCGCGTACAGGAGTTTCTGCGTGTCGGGAAGGAGAAGCGTGCTTTGAAGTACTGCAAGAAGCGTCTTGGAGATTTTACTGCGGCCAAGAAGAAGCGTGCGAAGATGGAGGAGGCGCTTCGCCATGCGACCAAGAAGCACCATTAACGTATTCGGCAGCTGTCATCACTTTTTTTTCTACTTTGGCAAAAGATCAAGCGAGAAAATCAAAAAACAACAACAAAAACAATATAATGGTTAAAAAGTTGTGCGATCACAGTGCCTAACTGCACCTTTTCCACGCGAGCTACTCCTGTGCTCTGGTGCCTTCTCTTTTGTGACAATCTCTGTGATATCGCTTGATGCTCTACTATTCCTTCTGTGCTATCATCTCTGTTCTCTCTTGAACCCCTGCACTATTCATCTGTGTGACGTGAAGCCAGATTGCTCTTTATCCTCTCGCCAGCTCAAGCTCGACAAGAAAATGGGAGAGAGTACCATTATTGATCGTGATGCACTCACTGAATCACAGAAATGGTCATATATTACGGACAACACATTGAAAATGATGAGCTTGGGATTTCTGTGCGGCGGTGCCGTTTCAATGGTTGTATTTCGCTCGGTCGCGTCTCGCGCAGCCGTCACCGCATTCGGGACAGGGTGTGGCATTGGGAAGTCGTACGTCGATACGAAGTACATTTTAGGTCATGATGTTGCAGCTGAAACAGTCTGGTCTGCGCAAGTAGCACCACCAAAGAGTAGCACGTAAGTCTTTTCTCTCTACAACCACGCCATCTTTTTTTTTCCAGTGAAGCTCCGACAGAGTTCAGAACAAGAAAAATAAATAAATGTAGACAAAGCAAGAACAGTAGCACCACGTCGCCCCTCAACTATCTGAAGTCTATCTATTCACCCACTTCGTTCATAGTCTACAGAGGTCTAGCATGCCCTTTGGATGCTGTCTCTCGCCCCATATGCTTTCTTCTCATTCATGTCCTATGTATAGCTCCTTGCTGCTCTCTTTTCAGTGAATCCGTATTTTTGCTCCATAACAGTCCTGGGTACTCTTCACACTCTTACTCTTTCCACAAACACCCTTTTCACTTACACGAAGATGATGCGCCGTGTCATTGCTCAGCCCGTCGCCCGTCGCGTAGCGGCCGCCTCTAGCGCGCTCATGGTTGCCCCTCGCCAAGCCTCCACTGTCACCCTCTCTGTCCATGGCATGCACTACGTCGGCACCGGTCTCGCCGCCATCGCCCTCGGTGGTGTCGGCTTGGGTATCGGTACCATCTTTGGCTGCTTGCTGATGGGCTGCGCTCGCCAGCCCAACCTGACCAAGATGCTCTTCAACTACGCCATTCTGGGCTTCGCCCTGACGGAGGCCATTGGCCTGTTCGCGCTGATGCTCGCCTTCCTCATGCTCTTCTCGTAGAGTGCCCGTGAATCGTTCCGATGAATTCTACTATCGCCTCGTATATGCGAACTTCTAGGACCTTTGTTTTGTGTATTCTGACGTAATGTTTCCCTTTTGTGGTAAAAAATAGTTATGTAGGCAGCGTTAGTTACGGTATGAAGCGGAAAAAAACTGAAAACGAAAGGCGGATTCCAATATCTGTCTATAGCTGTTGTATGGGGCTCTCTTGCACTTAAACGAAGGATATCGGTTCTTGTGGGCAGTGGACAGTTCAATTGGGATTGCACAATGGCTCGAGCTCTATGGCACGGAGTGGGCTGGCTTACAGGGAGGGGCGAAGGTGGGGAGCATAAAATGCGCTGTTTTCATCTTCGCACCCCTCACACAATCGGTCTTCTTGTCTCTCTAGAAAACAAAAACACACACGCATATGAAGAAGCCCGTGAAAGGGAAAAGGCGTTCGTCTGCTTGAAAACAACAATGGTCTACTTATTTCCCTCTCCCTTCTCCATTCTTCATTTGTGCTTAAACTAACAGATTGCAGGTTTTTCCTGAAGATGCAACGTTTTGCGGTTTCGAATGATGGTAAGCTGGCATGGGGGTCTTGCTTCGCGAGCTGCCACGGAGGTCAGGTACCGGCAGCCATCAAGCTTGTGAAGAAAGCTGGCGACGGCGACAGAGTGGAACCCGATTGTGTGGCTTTTTCTTCTTTCAAGGTGGCGCGGTCAGCACGCCTCAATATCAAGACTAGCTACAGCGCGGGTGATCATGTAGTCCTCGCGTTCAATGACTCCGACTCATTTTTTGCGGCCACTATTGTGCGCTGTGACACGTGGAGTGTGCAGTGGGCAATAGAAAAGGGTGGGTGTCTTTCTTGCGCTTCCGTAACGCAGCTGGCAGCTTTGTGCGCGAATACAGTGTGCGGTGTGGCGACGGCGTCTAGTAGCGCGTCGTCATCATCCCCGGCGCAGCGACTTTTTGTTGCCTCCCGTTTTGATGTCCCCATGTCAAGTCGCAAAGCAAACAAGGAGTGGAGGCAGTTCCTGGCTCCTCCGAGGTCTATTGAGACGGGACTGGAGGAGGAGGGAATCGCATCCATTGGCGCATTCGACAAGAACACTCTTCTTGCTCTCACAGGGAAGGGCTCTCTGGCGCTGGTGCGCCTGGATGCTAGGGCACTGAAGGAACAGCCGACTTCGGCATCGGCTTTCTACACCGTGCAGCGAATCCAGTGCAAGCTAACGCTAGCAAGCATCCGATCTCGCATTGTGGTCTACAACGATGAGAAGGATCACGCTTATGCAGCTGTCTACTCAGTTTCCGAAAAAGCGATGGAGCTTGTCTATTTTCATCAGACTACGGAGGAAATATCCTCTCGTGCTGGTAAGAGGCCGGCGACCGTGCTGAAAGTGGCCACGAGCATCCCTATCGACGACTTGCGCTTTGCCGGGTCGTTTCACCTTGCTGTGAGCTGCTCACGCATAAAGGAGAATATGCAGTTTGTCGGCCTCATTCCTGGCGCCGACGCACTGGAAGCGATGGTCTTCGACCCTCTCACGGTACCATACGTTCCCATCACCACACTATACAGCGAGCCAACGGAGGAGTTCGTAGTGATCTCTTCGTCTCAGGAGGTTGCAGCATTTGCCACACTGACGAACGAGCAGAAGGTCGCCTCACTCATCGGGACGACGCTGAAGTTTTCGGCTGGCCCCTTTTCTCAGGCCTCGCTGAACAGGTCCGCTTGGGGACTGATCTCAAACCCGTTTCGTCACTATGGCCCGCAAACCAGACGCCATACAGAGGAAGAAAGCGGCGCGGACGAAGAGGAGGACTTGGAGTTGCTGCAAGGTGCTGGTGCCCGGTCTGCCGGTCGCTGGACCCCTGTGACGCTGTGCTACGGGTTGGCAACTCTCCGGCCATCCTCGCCCACAGCGCAGGTTGCAGTGTTTGCCGTGGAGACTGCGCCGTTCCTGCACACGCGCCTCATCAAGCAGTGGCACAATGCCACCGCTGGGCTCAAGACGATCCTGGGAGCGGCTTCCGCAAAAATGGTTGGCGGTCTCGCGCTTCCTTGGAATCCGCGACATGTTCGCCGTGCCTTGCGCCTCTTCAGTCAAGACGAGCTCTCCTCACTTCTTCATCGCATCGCGACGACGATAGCGGCCAGCGAGCGTGTAGGTTCCCCTGTCTCGTACCCTGATGCCACCACGACCGCTGTCGACATTGCACTGCATGTGATCACACTGGCTCGGCAGATGGGTGCCACATTGAAGCCAGAGGACGTGAGGATCGTTGCCATTATTCTGCGAGCGGCTCGTGAGAGCAGCCACGAGCTGTTGCGCTACGCCAGCTGCATGGAGCTGCTGATGGAGAGCCATTTGCAGCAGAGGGCGATGGATCGCGTCATGGAACGCCGTGCCTCTGCACGCGACGAGGGTGATGAGGTGTCGCGGACGCTGGAGGGGAACTTTTACGGCATCGCGGCCGAGCTGCAGACTGAGCGGACACTACACACACGCTACACGTCAAATGCGTGGGCGCAGCACCTGGGCAAGTGCAAAGCGCAGTACAAGGCGGAAGCCGAAAGCGCGTTGCGGCTCCTTGCAGCAGCGCACAATAAGAACGAGAAAACGATGGAATGCGCTCTCAGTGACTGGCGGCAGCTTGGTTCCACGCCGCATCAAGACCCGCTGTTGAACCAATTTGAGCAGGCACTCCTGTAGCCGTTACAGAGAGTCGGGGCGGCAATCATGCGTAATGGTGTTCGACGCTGAAGCCGAGGAAGTTCTAGCCGCCTGTAGCATCAGTGAAGTGCGCGCAGACTGTTCTAGGATTCTTCTTGAGTGGCACTGCAGCGTCACGAGTAAAATGCGGTACGGGGGCAAATTACGATTAAGGTAAACCTGTAACCCACGCGTGCGCATCGCCGAGCGCGTCGTGTCTGTGTCAAGGAACAAACAACCAAAAGAGTCAGAAGAAGGCGCCCACCATAAGTATGGGGAGGGTAGACGATTTCTCATAATCGGTAGAGACTCGCTGCGACCTTCTCTATTGATAGATGGCTGTGTTTTCCGGGAATCACGTGCCCGGCGGCGCTTCATCTTTACAGGCACTGAGCAACTCTTGGGAGGGAGAGGTAGGAGCGCGTGTTCGTGATGTCTTGCCCTTCCCTTGCATAGCATCTCTACCCTTGCTGCTCTCCGCGCAGATGTCTGCAATGACAGGTACCTCACGAAAAGTGCTGAGCATCTTCTGCTGCCACCAAACCATCTTCCCTTTCGACTCCTTCGCCTTTTTCTTTTGCTGCTCTCCACCCTATGACCCTCTTTCAAACCTTTCGTGCAAAAGCAGGACACGTCTACACAAAAGGAGAAACCAGAACACACGCACGCCCATACGTACACGGATATAGCCGTTTGACTTCTCCGCCTTGTGGTCACTTGTCTGCTCCTCTCTCCCTCTCTCTATTCGGTAATCTCAAATCGCTGAGACGCGCCCCCTTTTCGGCCCTTCTCCTCTGTACAGCCCCCCTCCCCCTCAAGAAGCTAAGAACACGCTGCCTCGAGCGGTATCTGCGTTTTTCTATCTTTTTTTTGGTACCCTTCCTTTTGTCTTGTGCCGCCGTAAGATTCTATACACCTCTGTACGCCACACCATTGTCACCTCTCCTCCCCCCTCTTTCTCGTCTCTCTCTACAGCTGAGCAGCTCGCATTCTTTTTTCTCCTTCTTCATCCCTCGCTCGTTCGGCTTTGCGGCTGAGGGGGATACAAGTGAGGTCATTGAAAGTTACACAGGCCGCGGTGAACCATGGCGGACAACGAATGGAGGGGGGCCAGCTTCAAGCAGGATGAGGACCATTCTGCGGAGACGGCAAAGCTGCTAGAGCGGGTGAACGCGACAACGATACCTGTTCTTCTTCGCAGCAGCAACGCAAAGCTGTGTGACATCGTCGCTGAACTGCTCGTGCTGGAAAAGGTGTCCCGTCTCGGCGGCGATGCGGCCTCTACGAAGCTGCTGGCGGTGGAGGTGCTGCGCATCTACCGCACGCAGAATGAACTGGACCTAATGCTCGAAACATTGGACATGTTGATGAAAAAGCGCGGCCAGACCAAGCAGGCTCAGAGTGCCATGATCGCCGAGTGCGCAATCGTCCTGAGGGACGACTCCTTGGCGAAGGAGAAGCAAGAGGAGGTGCTCGAGCGCCTGGCGTACGTGACGGAGAACAAGATCCACGTCGAGCTGGAACATGCACGTTTCACGATTGAGTTGGCGACGCTTCACGAGGCGGTGGGCCGCAAGCGCTCGGCGTGCGATATGCTGCGCACGTTGCACATCGAAACCATCACAAACATGCCGCGCTTAGAGAAACTGGAGGCGCTGAATCAGCAGATCCGCCTCTGCCTAGAGCTGGAGGACTACGACCACATCCCTCTTGTGTCAAGAAAAATCAACCATCGCGGTCTTGGCCGTGACGAGGCCCAGCAGCAGAAGCTCAAATACTTTGACCTCATGCGCGCATACTATGCACACAAGGAGTCCTTCTTTAACGTTGGCCGGTGCTGGTATGAGACGTATAACACCGTGAAGAGCACCGATGACAAACTGTCTGCCTTGAGCAACATGGTGGTGCACTACCTCATCGCCGAGAACGCCACCGCGAAGGAAATCGAGGACCTGGCGGAGTGCACGGCGTTTGCGCCTGCCACCAAGCTGCATGACCGTGTTGCAGCTCTTTCAACCATTAGCGAGAAGCTGAGGAGCGACCTGGAGGACATCCCGCAGCTGTACGCACTTCTGCAGCGCTTCAACAGCATTGAGCTGATCCAGGAGAGAGTCTCCTCAGAGGTGGAGGTGCTGTGCCAGACCCACCCCGAGCTGGCTCCGTACCCGGCGCGTCAGGAATTGCTCAGCAACCGCTGCAGTGAGCACGACATCATGGTTATTGCCCGCTTCTACACCCGCATCCCACTCAAGCGTCTTGCGGAGCTGGTGCATCTGTCGCCAGAGCATACGGAGATGTTCATCATGACAATGGTCACGAACAAGACCTTGTACGCGAAGATGGACCGTGTGGATGAGCTGGTGGTGTTCGAGGCGCGGAAGAACACGACGGAGGTCGTTGCATCGTGGAACGACTCGGTCGAACGCAGCGTGGCACTGCTCGACAAGGCATCGCACCTCATTACAAAGGAGCGAATGCTGCACAACCTTGCCTCGCGGAGGGTCCACTAGGGGAGATGGGCTAGGGGTGGTGTAGAATGCTGCGCATGTGTATGTGTGTGTGCATTTGTGTCGTCGATATCACGTGCGCTCACGATGCCTCTCTTATCTCTAGTGCACAGTCGGGGGACTTTTGCCGCTTTTGCCGTGGATGGAATCTGCGTAGTCGGCTTCGAACGCTCCGACTCTTTTGCCTTCCTCCAAACAGGAGTAGTGGGGCGCTGATTTTACTTCTCTTGTCCGGGGAGCAAAGCGTGGCTGCTTTCGGGGAATGAGAAGACGATGTGTCGTGGACTGCGTCTCTCTCTCTCTTTCTGCAACCTCATTCCATTCCAGATGCTCCGTAGGGTGCTCTGTGCTTCTTCTCTTCTACCTTGTGTGTGGTTGCCGTGCGTGTGTGTGTGCTTACCCGTTTGTGTGAGCTCTGAAGTGGGCTTGCCTGGGTTGATCACATCTGTGGCCTGGAAGGAACAAAGAAGACAAAGAAAACAGTGAAAGACGGCGTTGGCCATCAAGCACGGCATGGAGTGAGACAGATTACTGCATCCACTTTTGACAGTCTGCGGAGCATGGGGAGCTTACGGGGGATCTCCAGCATTGTCTGAAGGTTTGATGCGCTTTCTGTCAGCTAGCCATGCTCGCCGTCGCTGCTCACTCGAGGAGCAGGGAAGGCACTCTCGCGGTCCTTGTTGTGACTAGCGAGGACGTAATGCGGAAGTGGATCAGATGGAGAAAGAGAAGGGGGAGGGCACTTCCCGACCCTTGAGGCAAGCTAACGGCCTTGACCACAAATTGAATGAAAGGTGGTCTTTTGAGATAAACACGCGGTATCCCAACTCTTTTCTCCTCCGCCTTTTTCTAATCCTTTTCGTCTTGTGACGGCCTCAACACGCTTCGCTTTCTCTGCGACGCGCTCTACCCAATGTGACTCCCACACACCCACGCGTATTCCCACTCATACGCAAACATAACTGTACACGCGTCAACACCGATTCTGTCGGTGAAACGGTGAGTGCCTGTACTTTTCTCATCTCCCTTTCCGTGATATTCGCCTCGACACGCGCAGAATTGTCTCTTCGCTTCTTCTCAGCTTCGCTTTCTGTTTCGAGTCCATCCCGACATTCTCTCGCTCTGAAGGTTACTCGAATTGAAGAACACCTCTTTTTCTTTTTCCCTTTTCCTTTTCCATACTTTTCTCTTTCCTTCTTCTCCTTTCTGACATCTGCTCCCACATTTTGTCTCGGTCGTTGACACTGCAGCGCGATAGACGCATCCAGTGACACCCCAAAACATCACCGCGGAGCTGAGTGTGCCCACATTCTTTCTCCTTCCCTTTTTCCGCGTAACACAGGAAAGAGGGATTTTCACGCAGACGACGGCGGCGGCGACAATCAGCGGATTTGAACCAAGAGAAGCACTCCCGTAGAGGTGAGACGACATTCTTAAGTAGGAGCAGCCCACGAGTGAAGGGCAAGGGCAGAGCCCTGCAGAGACACTTGTGTTTTTTTTCGGCCACTCGCTCACCGCAACTGTTCCTCGGTCACATCTCTACCTTCCTTTCCCTTGTTCTGTCTGCCAATTCATTCACCACACTCATTGTCGCCTCCACCCCCCGCGATACCCATTTGACATTGCACACCTCTCTCTGTTTCCCACTCTTCTTCCAACAGACCCCACCCCCTCTTTCCCTTCCCCAGACCAACACACGCACAGACGTCTTTTCTGAGCTTCGACACCTTCTCGCCCTCTTTTTGCCCCCTTCTTGTTTTCTAATACTGTAACTAACTAAGCGGCGAAAAAGCGGGGAAGAAGGAAAAGGAAACAGCAACTTCGAAAAAAAAAGAGTGCAAGAGAGAGAGAGAGAAAGACGAGAAGAGGCGAAGGATCAAAGTGTGGCAACGGAAAACAAAAAAAAACGCAGAGAGCAGCAGAAGGAAAGAGGGAAGGAGGAGCAAGCAGGATTGCATTGTAGTGGCATCGAAGGCACCTGAGCAAGATAGAACTGTACATCGATATATAGATAGACACGCACATAAAGAAGAGGGGCATTTTCTGTTCGGCTTCTTGTCTGTGTGTCCTGTCTTCTGTCCTTTTTTTCTTTCTGACGCCACTTACCTTTTGCTTTTCCTCCTTCCTTTTTTTTTCTCTCTCTTCCTGGCCTGTCTTTTTTCTTATTGTCTGTTTCCTTCTCTTTGTATCTGCATCATCATCTATCCAGTATATATATATATATACATACATATATATATATATACATATATATATATATACATCGTTTCGTTGAGGGTACTCCTCAGTGCTTTTTTTGTTTTTGTTGTTGTTTCGATTGCGTCCTTTTTTTTAGTTAAATTATTTTCCTCTCATCTTTCCGCTTCTGTGCTTCAGGAAAAAAAAGAAAACTGACACACACACACACACGCAGAATAAGCAACGTTCTCTTTTTTTTTGTGTTTCTCGTCGTTGCCTTGTTTGTGTCTGGCTTGTTGTTGTTGGCATCCTGCGTTGACCATAAACAGACACAAGTACACAACAGACACACAGACAGGCCTTCCTCGTTCATATTATCAATTTTTGTTTCTTCTCTACTTTCAATGTGAGTAGATACAGAAAAAAACGGGACAAAAAAACGGACTTTTGACGTGATACACGCCAGAGAGAACCTCTAAAATAGTCACACACACACACACAGTTCCCGACTCGTTCATATACACACGTTGTGTCACCCCCTTTTTTTGTTGGATTACACTGCATTTCCGTTGGTCTGGTGAGCTGCGCTGCGAATGAGCTACACGAGCCATCTGCGCGAGCCAGGACCCTTTGCGGTGCCTTCCTTAGCCTCAAAGGGGAAGGGCGACGACTTCCAGCACCCATTCGGCGGAGAAACGTGCAACGGGTACACGGCGACCGAGGAGGGAAGTGCGGCACCTACCGCGGAGGTGAGTGAGGAAAAGCACAGCTCCAGCGCCAGCTCAGACTGCAAGAAGGAAGATGAGAAGTGGATCTGGGTGCTGGACCCCATGACCCGCAAGTTGCGGGTGCCGCTGCACTTGCTCGTTCCCACCCACGCCACCTCGACGCCTGGAACAGTGCCGTCGCTGTGCATAGCCTTCTTGGAAGGCCGGTGCCGCCATGCTTGGTGCCGCCAGGCGCACGTGGTGCCGTCTGCTATACCGCAGCTGCGCTACGAGGCGCTGAGCTCACCCACGTGCTGCCACTTCCACCAAGACCCGCAGGACATCTCGATGCTGACAAACCACTTCAAGTACGTCCTCATAACTGGCAACGGTGGCAGCAACGAGCTGATTCCTGCGGACCGTGTGGCGTGCACAGTCGGGCTTCGCCGCTACTTGGTGCACAACGTCCCCAAGAAGTCCACCTACGCGTCCATCAATGCGGCAGGGAAGCGATCGGTGCCCGACGAGAACGATATCCTTGAGCTGCCGGCGAAGTTCATTTGCCGTCTGCACCTAGCTCATCGCTGCCGGTACCTGGACGACTGCAACAACATCCACATTTGCCGCGAGTTTGAAGTCCGCCTGCAACCGCCTCCGCAGATCCTGAGCTCGCTCAACTCCGTCACCACCTCGACGCGCACGGTGAACATCGGTGACACCTGCTACACCGTCACCCCGCTGGCGGTTGGCGACGTGAGCGACGAGGATTTCAACGCCATAGCTGAGGCGAAAAGGATCAACCACCGTAACGCCAGCACGCCTGCGTCCGCAACCTTTAAAAGCGCCATCCCGCCATACGACGCAGCCCTCGGCAGCAGCAGTGAAAACGGCAGCCCTATGCCGTACTCCGCCGCCGGTGGTGCCTTCCCGACGTTCCCGGATTATCGTGGCGCACTACGCACGCCCAACACCAGTGCCGTGACCCCGTCGGCGGGGCAGTCACCAGCCTTCCTGAACGCAGAGTCTCCGTCGCAGATACCGCCAGGCGGCTTCGGCTTTGGCGGTCACCTGCGTGTCTACGATGTGCGTCCCAAAAATCAGTCCGGCACGGTGACGCCCAGCTGCACCAACAGCCCCGCAATGAATCCTAATGCACAGGAGAAGAACGGCGCGGGGGGAAAGATCGCCCCGCCCAAGTACACCGATGGTGCATTTCCCACGGCCATGGCGTCCCGCTCCAACGGGGTGAGCGGAAGCGGCTGCGCGAGCAGCCGCACGGAAGGCGGCATAAGCCTTGCGACGAGCGAGGCGAACACTCCCTTGGCTACCGGCGGATACAGCATTATATCCGGGCGAACCGCTGTGACAACGAGGAAGTAGCCAAACTCCTGGCTGCGTGGCGTACACTGTGTGCGCGTGGCTGGCTCGTCTGCGCAGGTGCTGCTTTTTTTTTTTTCACGTCTTCCCGTCCGTTGCCTGCTCTTAGGCCCCCTGTCAAGTCCGTCTCACTTTCGTCCTCACGTTGCTTCTCTCAACGGCTCCGCTGCTGGTACTGCTGCCAAAGGCCGTCTTTGAGAGGGAGAAAGGAATAAGATGGTGCGGAAGAGAAAGAGAGAGATCAGGTAGTTTCCATGTAAGTCAGTTCTCTCTCACTCTGTGCTTGGCTTTCTGTTATTGCTTTGCTTTACCTCCCCCCTTTTTTTCCCGTCTTGTTATGTTGGTGCTAATGGTTCACACGTGTCTTTTCTTCCCCCCTCCCTTTTTCTCCGTTTTCGACACCCTACCCTTTTTTTCTTTTCCATTGCTCTCTCGACAAATGCACGACTTCTTCTCACGCGTCGCTCGGCTAATTTCCATCGAATAACACGAGGCCACCCCCTCCCCTCCCTCCGTTCCCCATTCAGTGCCTTCCTTTGCCTCTTCCGTAAGTGGAGCAATTTAGCGGGAGGAGAGGTCGTGGTGCCGCGCGTATATTGTGTGCCCTTGTGTAAGTATGCGAATGTGTCTAGGCATGCATGCATGCATGCCTGTGTGTGCTTTGCTCATGTGGGATGATAGCATCGGGGGTACCGTGAGAAGGGTCGTCATCTACTTTTTCCATAGATCGCATATCTTTGGCTTGTTTTCACCTCTTTTTTTTTCGCTTTCTCTGTCTCTCTTTTTTTGCCCCCCCCCCTCCTACCCCCACCACCTCTCTTCTGTGACGCACCTCAAGCTTTTTCCCCGCTTTTTCCATTTTTTTTTATGTGCGAATTTCACCACCTGTCACTCACTTTACTTCCTTCTTTTCTCTCTCTCGTATGCGCTGCATGGCTGCGTGCACTTCGAATCGTTCTTCTTTGCCGTCCCCTCTCTCTCCCCATCGAAAGGAAAAAGCAGCATGCAGTAAGTAATCGATTAATGCATACACCAAAAGCGGCAGGGCTGATGAGGAGCTGGGGATGAAGGCCCCAGCTCTCTAGGCAGGTAGGAAGGGCAAGAGCAGCGAAGACCACACCATTGAGTCCAATCACAAGAAGACGCTAATGCTTGATGGTGATGAATACGTACAAGAAGACGAGTGAGTGCCAGAGGCGATATCAACTTAATCTGTTTTCTTCTTTCTGCTGTTTTGTCATCTTTTCAAGGCCTTGATGACAGGGGAACACCTCAGCGCGTGGCACCTCAGTACCCTCTCTCTGGAGAAAGCCACGCACCCTCCTCCGCCACCCCCCGCCAAATGCCAGAACCACTTCTCGTAGTGACGGGGTCAGGTGCCTACGCCGCAGGAGAGGGAGGTCAGAGCGATGCATCGCTGCTGGTGTCGGCGGTGGGGCCCTGGATGACGTTGCATCGGAGTGACCCGCGACAGTGAGCACTATCTGTACCATCCCCATGGTGAGCAGGGTGTCACCGTGACGCGGGCGCCTCCCACCCCCGGCCCTCACACACCGCCCACTGGTGTGGGGAGCCTGGGCGCCACCGCGAGGGGGAGACGCACCCGGTGGCGGCCGGCACGGTGAGGGCGCGAGTTGAGGTAGCGGCCGTGCTCTCCGACGGCTGGGTCGGGGCATTGCTGTGGCGGGTGCGTGTGTGTTTGTGTGTGCGTTTACGGCTGCCATCGCGCCACGCGAGGTTGGGCCTGTGACAGACCGGGGGTAGAGTGGAGCTCGACGAATGTTGTGCGGAAGAATGGGTAGGTGAGGAAAAAAATTAGGCTCGTTTTTAAATATTTCCTTTGAGTTTTGCAGGCGCGTGGTTTGTTTGATGGCGTGCTTACGTTTGTCAACTTTCCCGCCTCACTCTCTGTCGCTCTCTTCCTCTTTTTTTTTCGTCTTGTGCTGTTTATATCTGTCGCCTTTCTCTGTTTGTTATTGTAGTCGTCTCCAAACCCTGTTGGTCCTCTGCAGCACCCGAATTCGTCGTCAGTGTTGAGGTGAATGCGGAGGGATGTGGTGATGGCTGTGCGGGTTGCGTTGAGTGTGTGTATGTGAGTGTCCATGTGCGTCTGCGCGCAGCCCTATGCTGCCGCTGTTATTGCTTTCATTTTTTATCCCCCTCTTCATCACGGGTCTCTCTTTCTGACACCCCCCTCCCCCAGACACCCACTGGCTCAACATGCATTATGGCCACTCCTGTAGTACATCAGCGAAACGGAAAAAAAAGAAGAGAGAGAACGTGCAAAGGGGGTTTGATGGCGTTGAGCGTTTCACCGCTGACGTTGTCCTTTTTTTTTTACATTTTTTATTTTTGTTCGCGGCTTCTCATTTTTATCTTGGACACTGTTAATTAATAATGGAAGAGAGAACGACGGAGGCGGAGGGAGGGGGGGGGCAGAGAGTCACCCAGAGGCGCAGTGGAGCTGTAGCGTGTATGTCTGATAAAGACGACTCAGAGCAGGAGGAGGAACCAGAGTAACGCGCGAGCGAGCAGGTGGGAGACCAGTGTTTCATAAAAAGCGGATCCCGCACCATCGTCGTTTCTCCCTTGTGCAAGGCAATTTACGGCATCACTTGCGACTGCTACTACAAGCTACCGATTAAGATCTCTCTTCGCCTTCGTTTTTGTTTCGTCTTTTCCTCGTTTCGATGTTGGTGTGGGCATCTTCCTCTTCCTCTCCCTCTCTGGTGTACTCCGATGCTTTCGTCTGTGCGGCTGCGTGTGTTCTTTGTGTATGTATGTCCATGTCTATCTCCCGGGTTCAACTGTTTAGTGAGTTGACTTTTTTTTCATCCCTCCTCTTTTTTTTTGTTGTTTCCTCCTTTGATGTCATGTTTTGCTCTCTCTCTTGTGCTTTATCACTTACACAGAAGACGAGTGGAAAACCAAGAAGGTCATATTCGAAGCCCACCAACCTACCCGCACACGCACACGGGCGGAAAGGGAGGCACAGTGTTGTACCTGTCTGCTGTGGCGACGGAAGCTCGCTACGTGTTGTGTCTACGCCGTTCGACTCGTGTGCGTCGTTGGGCGTGTTTGGCTGCTCACCCGATGCCTCTACTTCGCTGCGTAGCATGCAAGAGGCCAAGAGGAAGGGAGGGGGTGAGGGGTGTGGATGGTTGGCGGCTTGGTAACGACCGACTCAGAGGAGACCCGACGTAGTGAAGTTACGGAAGCAGCTGATGAGTGTCTCCAAAAGGGCACGCGGTTGAACTGCTGCTGGAGGCTGCAAAGAATGTCACGGACTCCCCTTCCCCACGACCCTGGTTCAACTTCGGTTGAGCGCTTTATCTAAGTGAAACCCCTCTTGCTCTTCTCCTTCCCGGCTTCACCCATCTGGCTCCCGTGTCTCTGTATGGCTGCATATTGTTTTCGACGTCTTCTTCATCACTCAGCATACACCCAGACACCGCTGTACTTATGCGACCAAGTTCTCCCCTCACTCGCGAGCAACAAACAACGCAACGAAAGCGAGAGGCCTAGCATCCGAGGCTGCAACACACGTCGGGGGCCTCACGAACAAAGTTCCCCCCTCGGGTAAAGGTCGACATACAGAGAGATGGTACGTTACACAAGCGCGCACACCGCTGTTTGACTTGCATGTCAGCATTTTTTTTCTTATTTTTCGTTTCCATTCATCGATACAATTTCCCGCTCACACGCAAGGTAGAGAGAGAGCGAGGGGGAGAGGGCGATACGACGTGCCAAGCTATCTTGCTCACTCCACCGGTTGTTGCGCGGGGCACGACGTAGTTTGTATCGGCGATAGGTTGCTCTTCTCTCTCTCTACATACATACACATGTACTACACAACATAGACGGTGAAGTACAGGATATAGAGAAGCGTTGGAAGTAACAGAAAGCACAGCACTAGAGTGATCAAGGACGTGCAGGAAGGGGGAGAAGGAGGCGCCCGAACCGTCTCTCCATTTGCGCTGCATCAGCTCCCGATTTCTGTCGAGGGATTATCGCATTTTTGGCGTCCTCATCTGTGGCAGGAGCTTGGGAGAGAATTCAACCCCTTTCCTCCCAGCCACTGTCCTGCAGAAGTGGCTGGCATGCGTGAGGAAGAGCTATCCCGTCGGTGTACTGTCCGACTTGTACAGCCCTTCGTTGACGGTGACGATGGTGGGGGTGACGATTTGGCATTCCGGGCAGCGGCGACGGCAGTGCGGTCTTTTACGCCGAGGGACCAGCTGGCATCGAGTTGCACGGCATCGCAGCTGACCCCGATTCAGCCACCGAAATCTCGAGCTGGTGCTGGCGCCGACCACGCACCATCCCTTAGCACATCAGAGACGCTGCCATCTTTTGCGTTTTCACCGGAAGTGAGGCCGTCTTTCTCCACGCGCGCCGGGGGCTCAAGTGGCGCGAATGCGCCACCCCATGTGCTCACCGTCTCCTCCTCACACGGTTATCGTCCGCGGGATGGAGGGGTGTCATCAGCTTCCTCTTCCGGTCAGCCGGTGCCGTCGTCAGTGGATCGGCTGGCGGCACTGTATCAGCAATTTCAGATGTCTCAGGAGAGGGACTCGCATGCGCCGCGGAGGGGCACCGCCGGCAGGTTACGTGAGGCAGTCACCCCCACACCGGCCAGGCAAGAGGCGTCTGCTGCGCCTGTGCGCTTGTCTCGGCAGGCCTCGAGGGGGGCTGCGACTGTATATAGTGGAGGGACCGACAAAGAGAAGCCAAACCGCATTGCTTCCAGCGGTAGCTCGTCAACACCAGCCCGGCTGCCGCGGGCTGCGTCCGAAGGCGATGAGGCGCACGTCGTGCACCAGCGCGAGGATCTTTTGAAGGCTGAAGGCGGAGATTCACCAGCACGGTGGACGCCAGCGCCTCTTCGCACGACAACCGCCGCCTCTGTTAAGACGTTTACCCCCTCTCAACAAGGTGCCGAGGCGCCGGCACTATCCTCGCGTGCGCAGCCAACCAGGACGACTGTGGCGCTGCCGTCGAATTTGTCTGCTGCGGGCATCCCAGGGTTGATGCACATTGCTGCTCGTGTGTGGGCAGCGCTGGGATTCTTTGAGATGCGCTGGGAAGAGAGGGCGCGGTCGGATGGGGGAGAGAGGGTGGAGGAGGTGTCGCCCTATGCTACAGGGCCGTCCAGCCCCGAAGACGCCGAGTCGTTTCTGTGGGGGCTGGAAGAGTACTTGAGCTTTTACCGCGCGGACTTGCCGGGCCCATCGGCGGCGGTGCTGGTAGAGGTCACGGCGCTCCTCCGCAACGGGCTGTGGCGCGTTCTCTTCAACGCCGTCTTCTACTGCCTCACCGTCCTTGACAAGCACCGACGTCGCCGCGGCCCCCTCTCATGCAGGGAGACTGAGGTTCAAACTGGTGGCGCGGAGGACACGTACGAGGTGGTGTACTCGTCGTCAGATGCGGACGGCGAGGATGCAAAGGAGGCCTCGCTGAATCGTGAAGTACCGGTGCGGTTGGTGTGGAAGTACCCGGGTGAGTCAGACGAGGAGCGCCTGGCGCGCTGCGTGCGGGACCCTTTGCCACCTAACAGCCCCCTGTGGTCTGGGTCACCCGCCGCCGCCTGGGGGCGAGAGGCAGAGTCTACTAGTATGCTGCGCAGTGATCTCCACGGTATCCAGCGACCGTCGTCTCGATGCCCGCTCGATGAGGTCTATGGCGGGCGTCTGCGCACCGCCTTGCCGATCGCTGACTGGTACTTGGTGTTGCGATGCCTGGCCCAGGTGGGGTATCGACGAGACGTCTTTTACCTGCAAACACCATTCGACGCGTCGCCGCACGAGCTCATCCTCGCTCTGCTATGGCTGACGCAGCGGTACAAGATGCTAGCAGTCGCTGAGTACGTGGAGTTGAGCCGCCGGTACGCCTTCTTGCTTCAATACCACGTGAATGATGCGTTTCTGTACGGTTGTGCGGCGACCGGAGGCTCACCACGGCCTGCGTGCACCACAGCGCGTGAGAGACTTCTCTATCAACTGTCACATGCCTCAGCTTGGCCACCCGTGAGCTTTGACGAGAACGCGACGATCGCCGTACGTCTTGCCCAGCTCGAGCGTTGCTTAGGCAAAGCGACTTCTTCTGGTGGTCGTGGTGCTTCAGCGCAGCTGTCTGTGCCCACCGGCCCCTCTGCAGCGTCACTGCACGTGCGGCGCCTCATGGCAGTCCGGCGGCTCCTCGGACTTTCCTTCAACCGACTCCACCAGGCTTTGCAGCGTCAGGCTGAGCAGGTCACCCTCCTTGGTCTCCACTCCCCACTCGATGCGCAGCTGTGCCGTAAGCAGCATCACGCCCTGTACGAGGAAGTCACTGCAGGCCTCGCTCACGTGCAGGCAACGGAGGAGCGGCTGCAGACGGCGGCGGACAACCTCGCCAAGGCAGGCTCGCTTGTGGCGTTTCTTCTGCGGTACGAGGAGTCAACAGTGTCCGCGGAGGAGGTGCTGTTGGGACTGGAGGAGGACGACGCTACGTGGCTGTCTCACGACGACCCAGCGGAAGGAGACGCGAGCGACACGGAGGCGACGCTGGCGAGAGGAAAGCGCAGAGAAACAGAGGCCGATCGGTGGCGCCGTGCGGTGGGGCGTGGCAAGCTGCCCGTCTCGCAGTCAGAGTCAGAGCACGCCTCAGCAGCCTCGCTCGCTCAAGCCGTTTCGACATTTCGAGCCACCCACGTGAGAGCCACTCTCACTGACACGTGGAGGCGACTGCTGCGGCGCAGTCACGTCGCGCCGCAGACGGTTCCGGCGGAGAGCCTGCGCTTCTTGTTGGATACCGAGGCGCAGCAGGTGCAGGAGGCCCGCGTGCGAGAGAACATGCGATATCGCTACTCTCTGCAGGCAGCCTTGGCTGCTGAGCTAGCGGTGCTCGGGTATCAGACTCAGCAGCGGCGCCACCGCAGCCATTCCCGCAGTCCTCTGCGGAGTGGGGACGGTGGCGCTGTGAGCTCAACGAATTTGGCGGAAGGGATGCGGGGTGTGGATGGCAGCGTGAGCATCGAGACTCGACCTGTGCAAGTGGCGCTGCCGCCGCTGGACCTCGTCACCAACGCCGGCATCGCGTTTGGGCAGCTGCGGTCTGAAGAGGCCGTCTATGGGTCGGTGACGCTGGGCAGCGCGGAGCTACAGCTGACGGAAGTGGGTGATCCATCGGGAGGCTCGACCACTTCGGCGCGCTTGGAACTGGAGCGTCTGCAGGCCTGGGAGGGGCAGTTGGATGCCCAGCTAAGTGTACCGGCGCAAACGGCCGCTCGCATGGAGTACTGCAAGGGAGTCCTGCACGCGCTGTACCATAAGTATGGCCTACGTATTGCCACACCTGTCGCGCAGAAGTCCATCAGCCAGCTGCTGCCGAGTGTCAAGTGAAGGTCCATCTTTGTGGGCGCGGTGGATACCTGTCTGCGTATTCGCACAGGTACATACATATACGTGTGTGTGTGTCAATGCACATGCATGTATGACATGAAAGAGTCACAATGCGCCTGCACCTGGTAAACAGAGGAGACGACTAACAGCGCAGGTGCGAAACACGGCCACGCATACGCACGCACGCACACGAAAAAAAAACGTTAGCGGTGACGCAGAAGAGGCGTCGCGCGTTCCACTCTCCCGTTCAAGGAAAAAAAGGAAAGACAAGATTACACAACGCTTTTGGACGTGTCCACGTCACTGCCGCACAACATTCGTCGAGCTCCACTCTGCCCCCGGTCTGTCACAGGCCCAACCTCGCGTGGCGCGATGGCAGCCGTAGACGCACACACAAACACACGCACCCGCCACAGCAATGCCCCGACCCAGCCGTCGGAGAGCAAGGCCGCTGCCTCAACTCGCGCCCTCGCCATGCCGGCCGCCACCGGGTGCGTCTCCCCCTCGCGGTGGCGCCCAGGCTCCCCACACCAGTGGGCGGTGTGTGAGGGCCGGGGGTGGGAGGCTCCCGCGTCACGGTGACACCCTGCTCACCATGGGGATAGTACAGATAGTGCTCACTGTCGCGGGTCACTCCGATGCAGCGTCATCCAGGGCCCCACCGCCAACACCAGCAGCGATGCATCGCTCTGACCTCCCTCTCCTGCGGCGTAGGCACCTGACCCCGTCACTACCAGAAGTGGTTCTGGCGTTTGGCAGGGGGTGGGGGAGGAGGCTGCGTGGCTTTCTCCAGAGAGAGGGTACTGAGGTGCCACGCGCTGAGAGGGGTGTGGCCCTCCCCTGCCATCAGGTGGGCATCAATAGGAGAACAGGCGTACACAAAGTTTTTATGTTTCGAGGGATGAAGAGAGGCGCAGTACATGATACCGCTGCTTCTTGTGTTCACCAACAGTGGGACCACTGACAAGACATGCTCATCCGCACGTGGGGCGTCCGAGAAGGGACTCTTTTCGCCCAGAAACCTCTCTATATGTTGGGGATGACGGGAGAGGATGAGGTGGCGCTAGAGAATGCGCGTTCTCCGCCTGCAAAGCATTCCACCAGTGCGCATCTTCGAGCCCTCGCCGTCCTCTCTCCCTTTTATCCCTCCCTGTTCTCGTGCATCCGCACCTAATGCCGCCCCCTCTTTCCCTCTTCGCGCTGTCGTTCTCCTCCCTGGTCACCACCACCACCGCTTGCGCTCCAGCTACGTGTTGTACTCTTGCTACTTTCGTTCACATACCCACATCCGTACCACGGGATACACGAGCACCGGAAAGAAATCAGTAAGCTTCTTCCCGTGTGCGCGAGTTTTTGGGCGCTTGCCTGTATTCGTATTGAGTAGGCGCAAGTACTGTACCTATCCACCTGGCAACGAGTTCCCGTTGCCGTCGCCGAGGCGACTTCAAACAGCGGCTGCTCGCTGCCGTGTGTGCATTGCTGTGGCCGAACTCGCACGACGTGGGCTTTTTGTTTTGTGGCTTCTTTCGCATTGACACGCCCCCCCCCCCACACACACACAGACACAGACACACGCATCTGAACTGCTGCTTCCCTCTGCCTGTCTCACTCTCTATCTCTTTCCTCAAATTTGCTCGGCTTAGTCTGCTTGCTCGCGGCCCCCTACCGCGCTCCCCTGCCCGTTTCTCCGGTATTGCTCCCCCTTTGTTTTCGTTTTCTTTCCTCTCTTCTGTTTGCCCCCTTCCCACACTCCTCCCCTCCTCGTGGCGTTCTCTTCACGCACACGTACACCGTCCACCGTCCATCTTATACATTTTCTGTGCAGGTGTGGTGCGGAACACTTTCGCCTCCCTCTTCCCCCTCCCGTAGTGTGATGGGTGCGAGAATGAGGGAGCTCAGTTTCAAGGTTGTGCTTCTCGGCGAGGGCCGTGTTGGGAAGACGTCGCTGATTTCGCGCTATGTGCACAACGCGTTTGATGAAAAAGAGGCAAGCACGGTGCAGGCGAGCATGTACAGCTCCAGGGCGGTCCCCATCAATGACCCTAGCAGTGCCCCCGGGGCCATCCGAGAAGTAGACTTGGCGTTGTGGGACACGGCGGGGCAGGAGCGTTTCCACGCACTCGCGCCAATGTACTACCGTAACGCCGATGGGGCCATCATCGTGTACGACGTCACCGATGCTGACACGTTGCGCAAGGTACGCACATGGGCCAAGGAGCTCTACGCCGTTGTGGGGGAGGGCAACATACAACTCGTTTTGTGCGGGAACAAGGCGGACACCCCGTTGGCAGAGAGGGAGGTGAGCGAGGGCGAAGGGGCGGCTATGGCGGCCGAGCTTGGCGCCTCGCATTTCTTCGCAAGCGCAAAGACGGGGCAAAACGTAGCGGAAGTGTTCAGTGCGATGGCGACACAGGTTGTGCGCAGTCGCGAGGCCACCGGGATGGGGGTTGGTGTTGCTGCTGGTAGCAGCAGTGGCAGCAGTGGTGGGGGTGCCTACGCTGGGATCAGGGGTCGCACACCGTCACGCTCGCGTGCACGGCGCGGGCTGATGGTGGTGACGGAAGACGGGGAGGCGGTGACTCCAGGCCGCAGCTCCCCGAGCGAAGGTCGCGTGTACGGCGGCATCACCCCACCCCGGGTCCACCGCTACGGAAGCAGTGGCACCAACCAGGCCATCACACTTAGCGCCAACGGATCCCCTGACGCAGCGGCGACGGCGAAGAGGAGCGGCTGTTGCTGACAGTTTTCTAACGAGTGTACGTGACACTGCTCTCTTCTCTTTGCCAGCAGTTTTCCCTTCCTGCACTACCTTGCTCTCCCGACTCCTCTTGTGCTCTTCGTCTCGATGATAAGCGCACCAGTGAATCTGAGGCCTGTGTCACACATTTGTATCATTATCGCCCCCTTTTTCTTATGTGCCGCTGCTGCTGTTGCCGCCACCGCCGCCGCGTGTTTAAGTGTGTGCGTGTGTATGTGCATGTGCCCTTGCTGATCGCACTGCTACACCGACACACAGGAAACTGAAGCGATCACAAAAACGACGACAACAGCAGAGGCACAGTATGAATACCTTGCTGCTTCCACCCAAGCCAGGGCCCCGAATGGCGGATATCTCCCCCTCCCACCCCCGCATGTTCCTCCCTCCACCCATTTGTGGAAGGGATGCCTCAATGGACGGTGCTTACGCGCCGGCTCATCTCTCTCTTCCGGTACATTTCACCCATGAGGTCTGTGCGCAAAACCTTCAAAAGACAACCCCCTCCCTCCCCTCCTCCTCTCTTGGTCGTCTCACGCGGCACACCACCGTACCTTCACACGCCTAGGCCGACACCTCCCCCTCCCCCTTACAAAGAGAGAAAACGATATTAATTGCTGAGGCTCTCTGTCTCTGTCCCTATCCAGCCTTTTGCCTACACACACGCACATAAACACCGCCACCACCCCTCCGGATTTCGCAGGGCCATCAGTGTCTTCCCCACCCTTCTGCACATCATCTCTGCCATCCCGACGCGATGCCAAAGTGCAACGCTGTGTTGGTGAGGCTGAGGTTGCACGACGTCGCTGGTCGTCCAGCCGTAACGATGTAGGAGGGCGGTAGCTCGGCATCCGCACGACAAGGGCTGATTGCCTCGGGAACGGCGGGGAGGCCGACTTCATCCTCGTCCGCTGACGTCCCTGGAGGAGGGGGGGGAGGAATCGACTGGTCCCTCGTGCAGTTCAGCGACGCACGCAACACGTGCGCCACGATCTCGCCGGTTTGCTCCAACGGCGGACACCCTTGCCTGCACTATCGCGGCGCGTCTGACGCGGTCTTCGCGACGGACGAGGAGCTCGACAGCGTGCTGAATTGCAAGCGCTTCCGCCACACCGGCCCAGGCTTGCTGGAGGCGGCGGCCAAGGCAGGTGGCGTGGTGACGCGTGTGTCTACGTGATCCACCCGAGCGAGGGCACGCTCGACGTCCTCACGCTGCTTCTGCTCTACGTGGACTACTTCACGCTCATCCTGGAGGAGGCCGCCTACATTCCCAGCTCTGACGACTCCATCGAGGTCGAAAACTTCTTTGCGCTCAGTGTGCGGACGGGCGTGCTGAAGGGCGGCGTGTGTGGCTTTTACCTGATCAAGCGCGACAGCGTCCATCATGTGCCAGCCTGTGTGCTGCGGGCGTCCGACTTCATAGGCAACGGGGACGCCTACTGCGGTAACTTTATCGGGGTCTGGCGCGCGGCTTGTCGGAGGTGGGGAGGGTTGCCGAATGGGCTCTGTCGTCGGTGCCCTCGTCGCGAGGGGCTTGGGCTCGGATGCCGGGGTGATGGAGTGGGGAAAGACGTAGCAGGGTACTGAGAACTACGGCCAGATGGAGTAAGTGGACGCAGCCGTTCGAGAAGAGGAGGTGAAGTGCACGCAAGACGGACATGGCAAGATGCGCGCTCTGTGGGCCATACGGTGGTGGTGGTGGTGGGAGGGGGGAGGACGTGTCGCACCCATTCCCCGACGCAGCCGCGCCACTAGTTTTCTCCTTTTCCTCCCAATTTCCACTGTGTCTTCTCTTGCGCCGGGGCACTCTGGCGCGAACATCCACGCACATACCCTCTGTATCTACGTGTGTCCCCTTTTCCACACGGAACAGAGTCAGCGAGAGTGAGGTGAATGCAGTCTGCACACACGCACGCGCACATAAGCCTCATACGCGCGGATGGGTGTGTCTTGCGCGCTTATGATGCGTGGGTATTTGTTTCGCTCTTTCTTTGTCCGTCTTTTTCCCTTTCATTGGTGCCAAATCTACTGCAGCGCTCCCCTGCGCTTCTCTCTCTGTGTGTGCCGTCGTGAAGACGTGAGAGGACTGGATTGACGGAACTGAACGCGTTTGTGTCCTTCTCTTGGTCAAGCCGGGTACGCTGCCAAGGCAAGCACGGCTTTTGTGGTCGTTGTTGAGGTCGATGAGATCGTCCCCTTCATCTGCTTGGGTAATCGGCAACCCTCCGCTGCGGGCGCCCACGCATACGACTGAAGGCAGCATCAAAACTCACAGACACACACGCAACTCATATCACTTGAACTCCAGTAAGCTGCCAAGCCCGTCAGCGCCGCTGCGTGGACACTGGCACATGTCTTGGGCAGGTACTAGCCCTTCCCTCCTCCCCAAGAATCACATGCACTCATCACATGGTGTTGGGAGCCCCTCCGCATCACCTGCGCACACCACTAATTGTCGCTCCCATGTCCCCCTCCCCTCTGTCTCTGAGCACATTGGCCCATTGCACCATCCTACCGCCATCTCTGACTCGCTTCTCCATCTTTCCATCTCCCTTCTCCCTTTGCGCACTTCTGCACGACTCCCACTTCGCTTATACCTCCTTCGTGCGCACCCACAACCACACCGGCGCACACGCGTGTAGTAGTAGTAGTATAGCTGCAACGCCGTGTCTCTCGTCTCCCTCCCTTTTGTGCTTTCTTCGCCTTTTCGCTTTTTATCATCGACGCAGAATTGTGTGTGCTTGTGTCCCACCCTTCAAGCGCAAACGAAGTGGGCAAGAAGTGCCCCCCTTCCTTTTCTTTTGGTAGTTGTTTGGGTCTCTCTCTGTGTGTGTGTGTGCCTGTGCATCCGTGATCACCGTCTTCGCCTTGCGTCTGTTGCCTGTGCAACGAGGCCAGGACACCCCTCCCCCTTCTCCTCACGTCTCCGCCCCCCTCCTCTTGTGGAGGAAAGGGCAGTGCAGAGTACAAAGCGCGCGGGAGTAAAGAAAGGTGTTCGTAGCACAAACGACGAGACAGGGAGAGAGAGAGAGGTCGACGCTGTTGCTTAACCCATCCCCCTCCTCCTTCCCCATCCCCCATCCCGCGTGTGAGGGGATTCCCTTCGCCTTTTATATATTTCTGTTGTTTTCTGCATTTTTTTTCTTCGTGTTCGTTCTAGGACGTTGCTGCTGTGTTGTGGCGTGCTCTCTTCGTGTGTCTGTGTGTCTGTGTGTCTGTGTCTGTGTGTGTGTGTGTGTCTGTGTGTGTGTGTGTGTGCTCCTCCCCTCACCTCTCCCCCATCTCGTTTCACGTGCGTTGTTTTTTCAGCTGTTTTGGTTTTATTATATATATATATTTCTGGGTGCGCCGTCTGTATTTTGTTGTTGTCGTTGTCGTCATCCTGGTGCCATAGAGGACGGCGCGTGCGCGTGCGTGTGGGTGCATCTATCACACATACGCACACGGCGAGAAAGAGGGAGAAGCCAGGAAGGGCGGCGTGCGATCGACTCGGGGGCGGTGGACGGACGTATTCCACACACGACAAAGGGAGAAAACGGAAAGGGGGGCGACAAGCAAGTATTGTCGTCGTCACGGGACTCTCCCTCCTGTCTTTTGACGTGTTGCCTGGATTCGCCGACTTCGACAGACCCACACCCGCGCCGACGCACGTACATAGGCAGGTGAGATGTTGTATGATCGCGTGAACGACATCGGGAGCTCGCAGGGGGAGGCGATTCGCTACATCCTTGGTGCCGTCTCCAAGAACACCGTGCAGACAACACTGACGACGCTAGAGCAGTTCTGCTTCCGCTCCGTTGAGCTCCACCGGTACACAATCAAGGCCACGTGCACGGCCCTGCTGGCAGCGCGGAGCGATGAGCGGGGACTGCTGGCATCTCGGTTGGTGAGCGAGGCACTTGGGCGGCCGAACGGGCTGACCCTGGTTGCCTGCGCCCTCGACGGCTGCTCCTCGACCCTGACGAAGGAGTCCCTCACTGCACTGATGACGAACGACCTCAAGTTGTCTCCCATGAAGCAGATGCAGATGGCTATGGCACTCGTGCTTGGCGGAAACGCGATGGTCAAGTCGGCAGCGACGGATATACTGGAGGACTTCAACGTGCCGCAGGCGGCCCTGAAGGAGGACGATGGGGGCGTGCGTGCGGCGGCGCTTCTGTCACGGCAGGTAGGCCTTGCCCCCGAAAACCTGGACGGTCAGCTGGCAAACGTGTGCCACACGGTCGCGTTGCCGAAGCCGAAGACGGAGGTGAAGCCGCGCGTGAGCGTGGCGGGCGTCCTGCGCGAGCTAGGAACGGGGTGTGTGACGACGCTGGCGGACTCGCGCGAGCTGCTCAGCATTTTTCCGCACTCCTTCACAGAGCGCGACGGCGCCGAGGTGCTCGCCTTCTTCGCTTCCGCGGGGTCGGCCGTCAACGACAGCAGCACGTACGCGTCCCTCATGATGGCGTCAGGGAAGAGCTCGCCAAAGAACATGAGCGGCACGACGACGCTCGTGAACGCGATGCCGCTACTCGACGCGCTTTGTGAGGGGAGCCCGAAGGGCTTCAACTGGGACCTTGTCATCCGGATGCTTGACCAGCCGGATGGCGAGCCGTTCCGCGTGAAGCACATCTCGGTCATCTTTGACGCCTACCACCGCTTCCAGCCGGACAACGAGTTCCCGTCTGTGGCGTTGTTTCTCGGCAGGTGGACGAACACGCTGCGCCAGCGCAGCGTGCTCGAATATATCTTGCGCCACCCCGACAAGGTCAATCGCAAGCCGCTCGCGATAGACGCCCCGTCGGAGGTGTTGCCAGCGACGAAGCCGCCCGGCGTGACGACAGCCGAGATGGACTTATGGCGCTCTACGGCGTTCATGGAGGCTGCCGTGCACGTGGCGAGTCGCGAAAAGGACTTCGATAACGACGTGTTCCGCCCCGCCGCGGAGAAGCTGCCGCTGCTTTTCTTGTACAGCCTCTTCACGGGCAACTTCCAGGGCACGGTTAAGCACTTCACGTTCATGAAGCATCTGCTCAAGGCTCATTGCCCCTCCCTGGACCTCGTGTCGCAGCACATTGTGCCCGAGATGGAGAGGCGGGGCCGACTCAGCACCGTGATCGGCGTGCTCTCAGACCTGACGGAGACCGCTCCAGAGCGTCTTGTGGATGTGCTGCAGGTGGTGTTCAAGTGCAAGTCTGCCGCGAAGCGCGTACTCGACGAGAGCGGGAGCCCTCGCCTCGTCACGGCTGTCGCCATGTGCATGGAGGAGGCAGGTGAGTCGAGTGACAAGTGGCTCCAGCGCGCGCTGGAGGGCAAGCTGCACTTCCGCGCCAGCTCCACGGAGAACCGCTTCGCCGTGGCCATGAACATCATCGAGGTGGCTGAGATGCTCCTGGAAAAGCAGCTCTACACGGTGAGCGCGACGGCGGCTCTCAACGCCCTGCTTGCCTCCCCGCTGAAGGAGGTGCTGAGGAGCGTGACGGACTGCGCCAAGGTGCTGCTCGCCTCGACGGACTCTCTCTTCCCCGACGACGTCGAGAACGAAGCACTGGAGTTCTTCAAAAAGATGTACGCCGCTGGCAGCACCGCGGCTGCCATTGCCACTGTCGAGAGCCTGCTGAAGAGTACAGTGCCACGCGACAAGCAGCTCTATGCGTGCATCGTGGGTATCATGTTCGACGAGACGTCCGCCATAAGCTGCTACCCACGCAAGGAGCTGCAGCTGTTCGCCGAGTTGTACGGCCAGATGATCTCGAAAGATCTGCTGCCACCGAACCAGCAGCAGCGAGCGTGGGGTGTCCTGCTCCCAGCCGTCGCGAAGCCCGGCAACTACGCGATGGAGGAATACGGTATTATCGCGCTCGAGCAGGTGAAACCGCGACTGCCGGACTGGCCGCAGTACGGTCGCGCTCTGCGCTACGTGCGGGACTTGGATTTCCGCGTTCCCGGCATCGTCGCCGCCATCAACCGCGGGATCAAGCAGGAGGACGCCGCTGCGCGTGGCGGCGCAGCGACGTCGGCGGAGCTCGGTGAGGGAAGCCCAACCTCGCCAACGTCCCCGAGGCAGCCTGGCTCGCCGAACAAGGCGCTCGCTGCCATCGACCCCGCCATTGTGTCGGCGGCGTCATCGCAGTCGAAGAAGTTCACGGACATGGCGGCGGCGAAGCTGCACACGCTGGACATCGGTACCCTCGTGACGAACGCGAACGTGACGGCCCCGCCGCGCGTGATTCAGGAGCAGATCAACTTCCTGATTGGCAACACCGACGTGCGCAACCTAGAGAGCAACGCGACAGAGCTGTCACAGTTGCTGCGGCCGGAGTACTACGAGTACTTTGCGGACTATCTGGTGGTGAAGCGTGCCGCGCTGGAACCCAACTACCACTCTATGTACATTGAGCTGATTGCGAAGCTGCACTCAAAGGACATGGAGCGCGCACTGCGCAAGGCCACTATCGGTGCTGTGCACCGTCTGCTGAGCTCACAGAAGATCGGCACCGACTCGAGCGAGCGTATTCTACTGCGCAACCTTGGCTCCTGGCTCGGGAGCATCACGCTGGAGAAGAACATCCCCATCTTGCAGCAGGACCTGCACTTCAAGTCGCTCCTTTGCCAGGGCATTCGCGAGGGAAAGCTGGTCCCGGTTGTCTCGTTCATTACGCGCGTTCTGACAAGCTGCGCCAAGTCGCGCTTCTTCTGCCCACCAAACCCGTGGACGATGGCGCAGCTGGTGCTGCTGATGGAGATGTACACGCTGCCCCACCTGCGCGTGACACTGCGCTTCGAGCTGGAGCTGCTGCTGAAGTCGCTGGACCAGTCGATGCAGGACTTGGCGCAGTACATGCGGGCGCATGCTTCCCACGCCTCCACCGAGACACGCCTGCGCGACGTGTACGATGAGATCAACATCAACGAAAGCCCTGACTTCCGCGTCGGTGAGGATGAGAGCAACGTGTCTGCGGCTGCCGTCGCAGCGCAGCCGGCGCCGGCTACCGCATCACCGCCGATGCAGCAGTCGCAGCGCAGCAGCGCTCGCCCACTGCAAGCCAGCGCAGAGCCGTTCCAGCCCAAGGACAAGGCGCAGGCCCCGCCGTCCGAGGTGAGCCGTGTTATGCAGATGCTGAACAAGCCAATCCGCCCTCCGATTGGTATCTCACTGAACTGGGTGTTTTCCACGCTTAGCGATCCCGCCTTCGGCAACAACGCCCAGCGTCTCACTGATCATCGGCTCGAGATTGTTGCACAGCTGCAGGCCGTGGTCGACGAGGCCGTGAGCTACTGCATGCAGCGCAGTGTTGCTATCGCCGCCCGCACGACGGAGAGGCTGGTGCTGAAGGACTATGCGCGCGACCCGTTCCCCGATGACATGCTCGTCGCTGGCGATGCCATGGCCCGCTCACTGGCATCTAGCTTGAGCTACGTGATGGTGCGCGATGAGCTGCCGCTGCTCCTGCACCGCTCGATGACGAACCTGCTGGAGCGCATTCTGGCCCCCTACACACCGCTGGAGCACAAGGCAACAATCCGCGACACCCTGGTGGCACGTAACCTGGAGCTGTGCATGCGTGCAGTGGAGTACAGCGTCGGTGAGGAGGCGGCGACGGCTACGAGCCGATTCCTATTCGACGTCGCGCGCGAGAAGGCCAGCGCCTTTGCGGAGCAGGAACCTCTGCCACTGCCGCCAGACCAGATCGAGGCCGCCGAGCTGCTGCGCGTCATGGGTGAGGCGCTCGTGCCGTCTGGCCGGATGCCGGCCCCGCAGCGGGATGTCTACGATGACTTCTACAGCTGCGTACCGCCTGTGGCCGTGTTCAACATGGTGCTGCGCAGCGTCGAGGAGGCGGTGTCGCGGTACCATTCGAACGAGAACGCCCCGCCGCTGGACTTTTCGCAGCTTGACGCCGCCAGCCAGAAGCCGAGCGGGCTGACTGATGACGCGCAGGCCCCCATCCGCCTGCACCTGGGCCGTCTCATGAGCCTCATCACGGAGGAGTCGAGCCCCTACTTCCTCAGCCCTATGCTGAACAAGCTCATGTCCCTCGCCGTATCGACGGAGCGGCTGACCAAGCTGGTCAACAGCAGCGCCAAGAACGCGCAGGCCGGTGCTGCTACCGCCGCCGCTGCCGCCGCTGTCACCAACCCCGACGGCACCCCGAACGCGGCAGAGGACCCGGCATGGCAGCAGGAGGCGCTGCGCATCTCCGCAGCGCTGCATCAGCTGTACCTGCGCATTGTGCTGCGGTGCCGCGAGTGTGGCGAGGAGACGAACCGCGACGAGCTCACGCGGCTGTTCCTGCGCCACAGCCACTGCTACTCCTTCTCGAAACTGACGACAGACCTCATCCGCATCAAGGTCCTGAAGTGCAGCGAGTTCGATGAGGCCTTGGCGAAGGCGCTGACCAACGGCACGTCCAACTACGTCACCTTTGCGGGTGACATCATTACCGACGTCATCATCAAGGAGAAGCTCGTGGCGTCGAAGGACATGCGCCGCACGCTCATGGCCCTCGACACGATTGCGCGGACGCGAGCGCCGCGCGCCGCGCCGGCGGCGCCGGCACAGACGCTTCCGTCGTACGTCACGGAGCCGCCTTTGAGCAAGATCGTGCCGAGCCAGATTACAAAGCTCCTCGTCCCGTGCGACTGCGTCCGCCCTGGCGAGGACGAGGCCTTCCAGAAGGAGGTGGGACATCTCATGAATGATTGGATCACGGTGTGGTCGCAGAAGAGCCACCGCTACGCCGAGAAGCGCATCCCGTCCGTCGTATTCGTGAAGACGCTGCAGCAGCGCCGCATGCTGGACACGGCTCACCTGCAGACCTTCCTGAGTCTGGGCGTCCGCTATTGTGTGGAGTACTACGCCAACACAATGCTTGCGATGGAGCGCGCAGACGGCAACATCACGAGCGAGACGTTGGTGGGCACGCGGCCTGGAGGGCCGCCAGGCTACCGAACTCCGTACACCGCAAAACCCTTCGTCATGTGCGACGGCTTTGTGGAGCTGGTCATGGTGCTGCTGCAGTGCTGCTCGCTGCGCAACGAAGCCTCGCACGACTTGCGAGCCGAGACCACGCTCCTACGCCGCGTGCTGGATGCTGTGACGCGCGTGTTGACGGAGCACCACAACTTTGTTGCCAAGGCTCGCCCTGCCCCCGCGTGGACGCTCGCGGCCGATGAGCAGTTCGTCCCGCTCTTTCAGCAGCAGCCGTATGTGCGCTTGCTTAGCAACCTCGTATACTCGCTTCACCGGCTGGAGATCTCGACGACGCGCGCCATGTCGACGGAGTTCACGAGTGCCTTCCACACGTTTTTGCGCCGCGTGCACCCCATGGAGTACCCGGGCTTTGTTTTTGGCTGGCTGGAGATCCTGTCGCACCGGCACATCATCCCGCGCTTTATGAACGTGCAGTCGATGTGGCCCCACTACGTCGACCTCCTCGCCGGTGCCATGATGTTTGTGAAGTTCTTGACCAAAGGCAACCGCATTTCCCCGAACGGCCTCGTCTTCTACAAGTCGCTGCTGAAGCTTGTGCTGGTGCTCTTGCACGACTACCCGCGGTTCCTGATCGCACAGCACTACCCGCTCTGCGAGGCCATTTCGCTCTCGTGCGTGCAGCTGCTGAACACGGTGCTGTGCTCCTTCCCACCTGACAAGCGCCTGCCGGAGCCGTTCCCTCACGTCGACTCCAACGATCCAGCGATGCTGCAGGTGCTCGACACATCCGTGCAGGAGGCATGCATCAAGGTCACCTTCACCACCTTCAATGTGCAGCCGCAGCTCCTGGCGAATCTTGAGATGATGGTCACGAACGATGATGCTCCAGTCAGCGACAGTGTTCTGACAGACCTTCTGAACGACCTGACGCAGGCATCGGCCAAGCGCAGCCTCATCAACGCCGTGGTGCAGCACATGGCCATCGTGTATCTGCGCACCCACGACAACCGCATCCCCGCGAACTTTGCGAAGTCGAACGTACTCGCGTGCTACCGCTTCTTGTGCAGCCGCCTCAACACGAAGCGTCGCTATTACATGCTCGGCGCCTGCGCCAACCAGCTACGTTTTCCGAACATTCAGACGAACTTCTTCGCGAATGTGGTGCTGAACCTGTTTCTGCCGTCGCCGACGGTGGACGCGCAGACTCAGACCTGTGTGCAGGAGCAGATCACGCGCGTGCTGGCGGAGAAGACGGTGATTGTGCAGCCGCATCCGTGGGGCGTGCTCAACACCTTTGTTGAGTTGATGCGCGAGCCCAAGTACAAGTTCTGGGAGACCTCCTTCATTCACTACGCCCCCCTCGACTCCATGTTCACGAAGCTGCACCACACAGTGCACACGCGGTTGAGCAAGGCTGGCAGTGGCGGTGCCGCTGTTCTCGACGGCGCCCGAGCCGATTCGGCCAATGCCGCGGCGACCACCTCCGGCATCGGTGCCACGCCTTCTGCGTAGTGACAGAGAGGACCTCGTGCGCGACGTAAGGGGTGCGCGCAACGTCGCCTCGCTCCCCTCCCCAACGCACACGAGGGCGGCCATATGGAGCGCATGGAAGGGAGCGAAAAACGGGGAAATTTATCTCCCTAGCTCTTTGTTGCTCGTCGTCGTCGTGTGTGTGTGTATGCGTGTGTTGCCCTCTCTCTTTTTTTTTTCGTTGTCGTGTGTTTCCGTATTGTCCTTTCCGTTTTCGGGTCCCGCGTCTCGACCGCGTGTGGACCTCGGCTCCTCCCCTACTCCCCCTACTCCTGTCCCTTCTCTCTCTCTGACGTAATCGTTGTGGGCGCTGATGTCATTGCGGATCTTGTCGTTTCCTCCTCTTCTCTTCTCCCCCTTCCCCTCCTCCGCCCTTTTTTTCATTTGTCTTTGTGTGGTTAAAGTGGTGCGTTGGCGTGGGTGTGGATGTGTGCTGTGCTGTGTCGCTCAAACGTGTCTCCTTGCCTTCCTTGATGGCGGTGGCTGCGATGGCGGTTCTTTGAGCGCTTTGTAAGTACATCTCCCTCCCTCCCTCCCTCCCCCTCTCTATCGGCTTGTGCGTGGTGTGTGTGTGTGTGTGTGGTGTGTTTCTTGGTTTCCTCCTCCGTATTTGCCCCATCCCCTCCCCCGCCAACTTTACATGGTGATGCGGCCGAGCCCCTTCTAGGATATAGCGGACCCCCGTGGTGGCGACGGGAGCGCGCCGGGCAGAGAGAGAGACGCGGGCACAGAGAGATAGACACATAGAGGGAGAGAGCGGAGCGGGGTGGGTGGGTGGACATTCTCGTCATGTTCATCGACTCCACCCCTTGCACACATACCCTTCCACTTTTTTCTTTAGAGCAAGAACAAACAACAACATGGACAGCGCGCCATGCCGCACATGTTGGAGGCCGTCTGCTGGTCCTCACACGCGCGCACACCGGTGCACATATGGCGTGTGCGTCTCTGTGTGTGTGTGGGGGGGGTATAGCGGCAGGCTCCCCCTCACTCTGCGTGCATGTATGTACGCGTGGGTGGGTGCGCACGTATGAGGGGCTTCCATTTTATAACCATCCCATTGCCCCTCTTCATCTCCCTCTCTCCCTCTCTCCCTCTCTCACGCACACGCACACGTTTGAGTTGCACCCGCCTTTCTTCCGCCAAACGGCCCTACCCCTTTCTCGCTCTCCATTCCACCGAGGCCGTTGCGCATCCGCAAGAACCAAAAGACAACAGAGAAGAAGAAGAAAAAAAAAACGGCGAGCGCAACTGAATAGGAAGCCTCTTCCCCCGAGAAGTAAACGGAAAGTAGTAAAGCGAGTCGAAGAAGGGCACACCGGTACGCCTGATCGTGATAGTCACCATCGACAGAAGCCGCAGCAGAGATACCAAGCACCCCTTCTTCTTCCGTTTCTCGGTGTGTATGGGTGCGTGCTCTATCCTCCTCCGCTGTCCGTCATAATGTTCAAGTTTTTTACAGAGAAGGCGAATCATCAGGCCCTCAAGGCCGTGCTGTGCGCCATGTTTGTGCAGAAGCCCCTCGAGGTGACGCTGGGCAGCACCTACAGCACGCCGTACCTTCAGCTGCCCAAGTCGGGGGCGCTTCTGTACAGCTGCAATGAGGCGGCGCGTCTTCTCTGGAACACGCACGCCGCGCCGTCGCCCGTCGACACCTCGCTCGAAGGAGAGGCGGAATGGCTCGAGTGGGAGTCGACGGTGCTGACGCCAGCCTTGACCCCCCTCTACACGCAGCGACGCATCACAGGTGAGGCTGAGGTTGCCCTGAAGAAGCTCGACTCCACCATCGAGGAGCACCAGGGTACCGTGGCGGTGAAGGGGTCGCCGTCGTCCAAGTCTTTCCTAGTCGACAGTGTCCTCTTCGCGTCCCTCCTGCCGGCCCTGTGCAAAGATGGGCTGCTCCCCGCCGCGCAGGCGGCGAGGGTGCCACATTTGGTGAAGTGGTTCCAGGCTTTCCAGGCGGAGCACGCGGAGCTGATTGCCTCTGCTTTCGACTTGCTGTCGGTGCAAGAGTGTGGCGACTTCTTGCGGGTGCCGCAGGCGTACGAGGTGAGCCCCAAGAAGGGGAAGGTCTTCTTCGCTACGACGCCGATCTACTACGTGAACGCGTCGCCACACATCGGCCACGTCTACAGCACGCTCATCGTCGACGTTCTCGGCCGCTATCACCGAGTGAAGGGAGAGGAGGTGTTCGTGATGACAGGTACGGACGAGCACGGTCAGAAGGTGGCCGAGGCGGCGGCGAAGCAGGGGGTATCGCCGATGGACTTCACAACGAGTGTGTCGAGCGAGTTCAAGCAGTGCTTCACGGAGATGAATTATGACATGAACTACTTCATCCGCACGACGAACGCGACGCATGAGAAGCTGGTGCAGGACATCTGGAAGAAGCTGGAGGCGAAAGGGGACATCTACCTCGGCAAGTACGAGGGCTGGTACTCGGTAAGCGACGAGTCATTCCTGACGGCGCAGAACGTGGCGGACGGTGTGGACAAGGATGGAAAGCCGTGCAAGGTCAGCCTGGAGAGCGGCCACGTTGTGACGTGGGTGGAGGAGGAGAACTACATGTTTCGTCTTAGCGCGTTCCGCGAGCGTCTCCTCAAGTACTTCCATGAGCATCCCAACTGTATCGTCCCGGAGTTCCGCCGCCGCGAGGTGATCAAGACGGTCGAGAAGGGTCTCTTCGACTTGTCCATTTCCCGTAAGCGCGAGTCCGTCATGAACTGGTCCATCCCGGTCCCCGGTGATGAGCGCCACTGCATCTACGTGTGGCTGGATGCCCTCTTCAACTACTACACCGGAGCCCTCACCCGTGTCGCGGCCGACGGCACCGAGACGCTGGACGAGGACCACCACACACTGAACCGGTGGCCGGCCGACGTGCACGTGGTCGGCAAGGACATCCTCAAGTTTCACGCCATTTACTGGCCGGCCTTCCTCATGTCCGCGGAGCTGCCGCTGCCGGAGCGGCTGGTGTCGCATGGGTGGTGGACCAAAGATCACAAGAAAATTAGCAAGTCGCTCGGCAACGCCTTCGACCCGGTGGAAAAGGCGAAAGAGTTTGGCATCGACGCGCTCAAGTACTTCCTGATGCGCGAGTCGAACTTCCAAGATGATGGCGATTACAGTGACAGGAACATGGTAGCCCGCCTGAATGGTGAACTCGCCGACACGCTCGGCAACTTGGTATCGCGCTGTGTGGCGCCGAAGATCAATGTGAACGGTATGTGGCCGGAGCCCGCGGAGTACAGCGAGAGCGACAAGACGCTGATCGCCTCGCTCAACAACCTGGCTGGCACGGTGGATCACTATTACTGCCTACCTGACATTCAGCACGCGTTGATTGCCATCTTCGACGTGCTCCGCAGCCTCAACGCCTATGTGACCGAGAACGCACCGTGGAAGCTGGTGAAAACGGACACGGCGCGCCTCGGCACAGTGCTGTACGTAACGATGGAGGGGCTGCGCATCTGCACCATGTTCCTGCAGCCGGTGATGCCGCAGAAGGCGAAGGAGATTATGGACGCGCTCGGGGTGCCGGAGGCGGCGCGCGCGGACATGGAAAACTACCTATTTGGCATCGTAAAGCCGGGGACGAAGATTGCTGGCTTGGCGGAGGGCCAGGTCATCTTCCAGAAGGTGACACTCCCGGCCGAGGAGGGGGAGCGCAGTTCCAAAGGGCAGTAAGAAGGGCACGTGGGCTTCTCCAGCCTGCCATTGCGCGCCCCGCAGCCGCTGCACCTTCGTGGAGCGGGCAGCGGGTGGCGCGGTGAGAAAGCAACGACGACTTCTATGCTCGCAGACCATTCACTTTGATAACAAACAGCAACCCCCCAAACGAATGAATACCGAGAGCAAGGGTAACAACAACCCTGTCTTGCACGGCTGAGTGATGGTCTCCGCCCGCGGTAACGTGATGCGAGTTACACGATTCATGTCCAAACAGGGCTACCAACAGCCGGATGCGCGCTGCACCACCTGACGTGCTGCAGAGGTGGTTTTGCGAGAGCAGAAAGCGCATGTTGTGTGCCAGTCTGAGCTCGTTTTTTCTCTCATATCTTTGTCCCCACCCCTCCCACCGTGATGGCGGGTGAGGGTGTGGGGGAGGGGCGAGGGACGCACACGCACCCCTCTCAGTGCGTGGCACCTCAGGGACCAGTACCCTCTCTGTGGGAAAGACAGGCAGCCTCCTCCCCCACCCCCTGCCAAACGCCAGAGCCACTTCTGGTAGTGACGGGGTCAGGTGCCTACGCCGCAGGAGAGGGAGGTCAGAGCGATGCATCGCTGCTGGTGTCGGCGGTGGGGCCCTGGATGACGCTGCATCGGAGTGACCCGCGAGAGTGAGCACTATCTGTACCATCCACATGGTGAGCAGGGTGTCACCGTGACGCGGGCGCCTCCCACCCCCGGCCCTCACACACCGCCCACTGGTGTGGGGAGCCTGGGCGCCACCGCGAGGTTGGGCCTGTGACAGGGGCTGGAGGGAGGTATGTGTGTGTGTGGAGGTGGAAGGGTGTTGGTGCTCACGTTGTGCGGCAGAGAAATGGGTAGGTGAGGCAGAACAACAGCCGAAAGATGCCTCGTTCTCTCTCTTGGCCCGTGCACGCCTTCGGTCGATGGACTCGGCGCATGTGTCCGTTATATTCTCATCCATTCTGTGTGACACATAGCTGATTTGTGTTTTCGATTCTTTTTTTTTGTGTGCGTGTATGAATGTGTGTGTGTGCGTGCTTGGTCTCTCACAAGCACGCACACACAGATGCGGGCGGCTGTGCTTCGTGGGAGGGGCGATGTCCTCCTCGCCCCTATCTTTACTCGCTCTTTTCTCTATATATGTGTGTGTGTCTGTGTGTTCGACATGTTACACGTAACGGCGGAGTCACCGAGAGCAGCGGGGCATGGAAACGGGGGAGGGAGGGGGGAGGCATACATGAGAGGAGAAGCGCTAATACCTTGCGCACGCGCGCATGCACATGTCCCCAACCCCCCTTACACGGTGCGAGTGGCCCGTCGTTGTCGTTTCGCCAAGAAGACGCAGGCGCTCACCAACGCGCGCATACACGCAGGACTGAAGTCCGAGACTATGGCACAGGCGTTTGCTTGGAGTACGTCGCATTGTGTGCTCCTCCTCGTGTGTGTTGTTGTGTGCGCGTGTGCTTGGAGAAGTGGGCGCACATGAACGGCTTCCATGTCTGCGCCGCCCCTCGCGATTTTCAACGCCACATCCCTTTCCCAGTCAATGACAGTCTTTCCGCCTACTTATCCACAGAAAAAAAAGAAAAGCAGAGCCGTACGTCACGCTACGCCACGTTTTATCGCCAGCCAAGCGCCCCCCTCTCTCTCTCTCGGTGACCTGTGCAGTTGTGTGTTCGCACGGCACACGTGAAAAAGCGGAAGCCGCCACGGCCGAAAGCGGTCCGTTGAGGTCCTCTTTCCCAGGATGCGTGTCGGCGTTTCCATTTCCCCTTCTTGGCCCCCGTTCTTCCTCCTCTGCCCATGTCACCGCCGCTCTTTATCCTTCCGGTCTTTCCACAGATGGAGTGTCCGCCCCTCCACCCCAGGTCTGCAACGGCAGAGGGGCAGAGCTGCACAGGCGCTACCCGGGCAAAGAGGCACTGGACGTGGACGTCTTCTCTGCACAATGTGTAGGCGTACTTGCCACTGGAGGTGCACGGCGAGTTGGTTGTAGAATGGTGCAGGGTCGTTACCGGGCAGATTCGCGAGCTGCTGCAGGCGTTGAGCGGCAGACTCTACAGCAGCAAGGATGGGGCACTGGCGCACGTCGTACCGCGAATGGCCGGCACTGCCAGCCCACTACGCCGTGCCGGTGTGCTGTCACGCTTCGCATCGAGTGCAGTGCACGTCGTCTCCGAGCTTTTGATGCACGTACAAGGTTCCTCGTTTGTAGGCACAGCGCAGTGAAATGGCAGTACCGGCAGCGCTGCTGTAGCCACTCAGTTCATCCTTTAACGCAGGCCACTCGATCCTGAATCACCGCGTGCGCGGACGACTACCCATAACTACTGCACGTCGGCCCTCCCCCCGTTTCAATGTACGTGCGCGCCGTAATTGGCCGATGCGACGGCGGCGCATACCCACGCTCTCTCTCATGCGCAGACGCTTCGGGCTTACAGCCGGGGGCAGTCGTTCCGAAGGTCGCGCGCTCGTCTCGGCCCCTTATCCGCTTTGTTTTGCTGTGTGTGTTGTGCTCGGTGAGGGCGCGAGGTGCTCTCGTGGCGTGTTTGTGCAGCGGCACGTCTGAGGGGTGTAGTGTGCCTTTCCACGTGTTCGAGTCAACCCCCGCGTACGACCTTCACTGACACACACACACACACGCAGCCGCTGATGATGATGCGTGTCAGCGAATCATGTGCACCTGCTGCTACTCAACTGTGAGAAGGGAAACACAAAAGAATAAGCTCAGAGAGGAAGCGGGATGCGCGACGGTGCAGGCCACATGCGCCTGGGCACGCTCAAGAGCGGCACGTGAGGACATCACTCACACGGCTTTTCCCCTCTCTCTGTCTCACTCTCTTACAGACACACCACAGGGGGTGCATCTCAGCTGACGAGGCGCGAAAACGCAACCTGTGCAGCGACAGCGGCGGAGGCGAGTACAACGCCGCACCCCCTCCTCCTCAAACCAGAAGCCGACGTGGGTGACCTACAACGCACATGTCGCAGAGAGAACGAAACACCAAGATGTGCTGGGCCCTTTTATGGGGTATCCACCCGTGCGCGATGCTGTGTGCCCTGGTCGTTCTCTCTTCTTCCCCTGCCTCTCTCCTTTATTACATCTGCCCATCCATCCATCTCTTCCCCTCTCCCCCTCCCACCGGTCTCGACTCGTGCGTTTTTCTGCCTTCGGTCCGTTGTTCTCTCTCTGTGTGTGTGTGTGTGTGTGTGTTTGTGTGTGCTGGGACAGCTGAGAAGCGCTCCGCACGTCTCACCTCTTCTCCTTTCT